>NC_062520.1:21496426-21558926 GCF_022655615.1 Tachysurus fulvidraco | reverse complement strand
TTCCTTTGATGCGAATGCTCCAGGTTTCTAGGTCTGTAAATGAGCTTGAAGTTTTATAGGAGAGAGAGAGAGAGAGAGAGAGAGAGAGAGAGAGAGAGCGAGCTTGAATAATGTGTAATGTTTAATGTCTCCCTATTAAATGGATGAAACAGGAAATGTGTCTTTCCAGCTTCATCTTTGCAGAAAATTCCAGAAGTACATTTGGAAAAATTCAGGTTAAACTTGTTTGAAATTCTGTAAATCTTTATTTTATTTTTTTATTGCTTTATTTTATATGAACAAGAAAGGATTTTGTATAAAATGATAGACAGCTAAAATAGTCGATTGTTTGATATGTCAATATCATTGTATTTGTCGTTGAAGCTCTTGTGGTTTTTGTTATATTTCTTTGTAACATGATTTATTAGTAAAAATGGCAGACTTCCCCACCCACTTCCTGCTGCTGGTTTGTGACAGACACCTGTGTGTAAAGCTGTGACTGTGAAGTCATTTTTCTGTGTGTGTGTTTTTCATATGTTCAACTTTCAAGTCTATTGTTAATCCTTTACACACTTCAAATGTGCCCATACATAAAGTCCAGTCAGCAGCGTGTGTGTGTGTGTGTGTGTGTGAGTGAGTGAGTGAGTGAGTGACCAGGACAGCCGTGAAGCAGAGCTCTCTTTGAAGGTCTTTGGTGGTCCTTGGCTGGCAAACTGGTGGAAACAGGAACCTCTTAAGCTAGTGCTGAACAACTGTGCCTTCTCTAGGGGACATATCCGCAGTCCCTCAGAGCAAAAGGATAAAATCTTTGCTGATAGACCTCAGGATCAAAGGCCTGTTTCATGCTAACGGCCTTCTTTCGTATGCGTCGTCTCCACCTCGCGAGTCCACACACAGAGCCTGTGGTTATTCCACTGCTGTTTGATTTAAGTTGCAGTGTTTAGAGACTGCTAGCGCCAGCATAGTTTATAGAGTAGGCAACATTTAATACCATATTAGGAAATTAAAAGGTGAAATGTCTTTAATTCCCTAATATGGCATTTCAGTGAGACCTAAGACAGCTTATGGTGCTTTATTTAATGTTATGTTAATGTTAAGGAGTATTTGGCAGGTGAGAAGTAGCAAGCTGTAAGAGTTTTGCTTTTTAACTCACATACACAGCTATGGGATTTATTCTAAAGTCTATATTCTGAAGTCTAAATCCTTTTATTATAGCTCTCATTCCCTCAATGAAGTTTAATCAGCTCTGCATCTTTTCTAACCGTAATGCCGGATTATTAAAGCCTGCATGATGACTATGGAATGTGGAGACAAAGCTGCAGACTGGAACAAGTTTTAGCCTGTGGCTATAGCTGTGTGTGTGTGTGTGTGTGTGTGTGTGTGTGTGTGTGTGTGTGTGTGTGTGTGTGTGTGTGTGTGTGTGTGTGTGTGTGCCTCTGTGTATGTGAGTGTGTGTGTGTGTGTGTGTGTGTGTGTGTGTGTGTGTGTGTGTGTGTCTTTGTGTGTGTGCGTGCCTGTGTGTGTGTGTGTCTTTGTGTGTGTGCGTGCCTGTGTGTGTGTGAGTGTGTGTGAGTGTGTGTGTGAGTGTGTGCGCCTGTGTGTGTTTGTTCACATTCGACAGGTCAGCACACGCTGCCCAGAGATCAGAGAGAGAGAGAGACATCAGAGAGGTTGTTGAGGTTTTGCTTTTCCCCCGCTTTGCAGGAGGTTAGTTGTTAGACATCTGTTTGCTCTTGTCAGCTCCCTGGAGGGGAAAAGGCCAGTCTGCCTTAAACCTAGCACACATTTCAAAAAGCACAGTGTTGACCTTTACTCACACATCTGCAGAGAGAAACGTGGACACACCAAAGGTCTAGACACACATTTGCATGCTAGACCTGCCTTTTCTGTCCACACTCTGTCCTCGGGACTGCAACTGTCTCTCCTTCTGTCTCTTCAGAGCACATGTGAGGACAGCTGCAGTGTATCTGCTCCATACCCAGGGACTCATCCACCTCGCCTTGCATTTTCCTGTGATCGTGAGTGGGTGGATCTCTTGGGGTCTCTTTTGTCCCATTTGTATTCACACCCATGTGTGTAATGTTCCAGAGTTTCAGGACAGCCTTAAACCTCCTCCCTCCCTCCCTCCCTCCCTCCCTTCCTTCTCTCTCTCTCTCTCTCTCTCTCTCTCTCTCTCTCTCTCTCTCTGGTGTTTTAATGTCCTCTTTCCATTATGTGTGACTGGGTTTGATTAAAGCCAGTCACAGCTGTTAGACAGTAAGACACGCTGAAGACTTACCAAGGGTTTCAGGTCCACTCACGCCAATCACTACAGCTAGATCCTACACTTAGGCAGGATCAGATACAGAACATTTATATTTACTTCACTTGGCACATGCTTTTAAACCAAAGCCACAAAGGTGAGCACTTGAAGGCTGGAGGCTCTAACTGGAGTACTAACACAGTTGTACAAGTCTGAGTACTAACACAGTTGTACAAGTCTGAGTACTAACACGGTTGTACAAGTCTGAGTACTAACACAGCACTCACCTTTGTTCAATACCCCATACACTGAGTATTACACTGGGAAGTAGGTGTGTGTGTGTGTGTGTGTGTGTGTGTGTGTGTGTGTGTGTGTGTGTGTGTGTGTGTGTGTGTGTGTGTGTGTGTGTGTGTGTGTGTGTGTGTGTGTGTGTGTGAGAGAGAGAGAATTTATGTCCTGAAAATGTAGCGTATCAATTCTATAGATGCATCATTTCGAGTGTGAAGTACACAGAAAGAGTTTCTGGTGTGAATGAAAAACCTCACACCAAAAGGTTATCTGATCCCCAGTGTTGTCCTCATCTGTATTCAGGAGAGGTTATTGATCCTCTCATTTGCATTGCTAACAACCGATTGTTCTCAACACAACCCCCTTAACTCACTGCACTGCTTGATGTGCCTGTGCCAGGGAACAACCGAATGACATTTAGATTAGACGCTTTCCAAAAGGGCCGTGGATTTGTTTCTATGCCATAAAAATGAATTTTGTTTTACAGTAGTGCTGTTATTAGTGCCGGCCTCCTTTACCATCTCCTGTAGTACCAGAAACCTCTAATTTGTCATTCAGCAGTGTGTGGCTGTGCTTCTGTTTGTGCAGGTGGAGGCAGGCGAGGTGTGTCCTAGCGGGAAGTTTACATCCTCGGGTGAGTGCTGCAGTATGTGTCCTGCAGGCACAGGCGTGGCGTCCAGTTGTGCACAAGAAGACACCAAATGCCAGCCATGCCAAGAGGGTGAGTGTTCACACAGCTCCGAATTCGTGTGTGCGCATGTGTGGGGGCTAAAGCCTAGAAATCCATTGACAGTTTAATAGGAGTGTTAGCTCTCCAATGTATTTATGTGATTTTTATCTTATAATCCACTTTTGTGAGCTTTAACAACACACATTTTTATAGAGTCATTTATTTTGACATTTAGTTGGATTTACAAATGTTTGCCAGTCCATGCGTCTATCCATCCATTTTTTTTCTTGATACATAGAAATTGAAAGTTTTCTGACATGCCTACTACATCTAAACACTGCATGCTGTGTGAACATGTAAGCATTTGTTTGGAACCGTCTCAGCATATTAGTCTCGCATTTGTGACGTTCTCGTTCTCGAAACCTCATCGATTCTCCCATATCGCAGGTGTGACGTTCTCCAGCTCTGAGGG
Organism: Tachysurus fulvidraco; assembly: GCF_022655615.1. Classification (NCBI taxonomy): domain Eukaryota; kingdom Metazoa; phylum Chordata; class Actinopteri; order Siluriformes; family Bagridae; genus Tachysurus; species Tachysurus fulvidraco. The sequence continues at coordinate 21,555,275 of NC_062520.1, read as the reverse complement.
ACTGTCCAGGTGCCAGCCATGTTCGCAGTGCCCTTTTGGTGTCCCCCAGCTGGAACACTGCACCCTCGACAAAGACACCCACTGTGACTGCGGCCCGGGCTTCTTCCTGTTTAAGCAGAGGAACGAAACCGGCGCTCTCTGTGCCTCGTGTGCCGTGTGTGGTCGAGGAGAGGGTGTGGTGAGGGCGTGTGGCCCTTCGGAAAACACTGTGTGTCAGCCTTGTCGTCCAGGCACCTTCTCAGAGGATAAAAGCTCCAGCCAATCCTGCCGGCCATGCTCCTGGTGCAAAGAGGGCGAGGTAGAGATCAGGCCGTGCCAGCCCAAATACGACACGCTCTGCATGGGTGGGTACATGATCCGAAATTTTTAGCTTTAGCTTTAATGTTTGCATAGTTTTAATATAATAGAGCAATAATGCACACAGAGAAAGCCGTGTTTGGATTGTAGTTTGAGTAATAACAAGTACAAAACAGACCTTCGCTGGAATTCAGTATGTGAAACGAAATGACTTAGCACTAAAGAAAAACGCAGCAAATCCTAAAGAACAGTCTGACGTTACTGTCAGAGACATTACTGAGAGTACTGTCAGATAATGAGAGGCTGAGAGGATGGAAATACAGGGAAGAAGAAGGAGGAAGAGAAAGAGAAGAAAAAGGAGAAGAAGAAGGAGCAGGAGGAGAAGAACGCATCTTTATAGTACAGTTATAATGAGGAAAAAAACAAACCTAAAACCTCAGGTGAAGTCCATATGCAGAGGCCAGGAGATTATCAATTAAAAGTCTTGGTATCATGAGGACAAAGTGTGACTGAGTGTATAATTCCTGATGCGCTGGATGAAAGAAAGTCCTTTTAAACTGTGGCTGTGAGTGCAGTGTGACTGGGAACAGGTGTGTGGTCAACAGGACTGTTAAATAGGAAGTGTGTGTGTGTGTATGTGTGTGTGTGTGTTCTGTTTAGTGAAGTCCGGTGCAGGCAGTGGTGCATGTTAGGAATTGGAGTTCACTGAAACTGTACCGCTTAGAAACCTGATTAAACACGACCGGTTTTGCACTAAAAGCTCAATCAATGAACAGTTATTAACTTCAACAATCTAGGTTTCATGTTAAAACAAGAGCGACTTTCCTGGTGGCATAACCCTTTTGTCCATGTAGTATAGAGTTCCTCTCAAGGTTTCTTCCTCATAGCATCTCAGGAAGGTTTTCCTCAAAACCATCACATTCTGAATCGATATGTTCCTGTAAAGCTGTAATGACCGGGGTAAAAAGCTCTATACGAATGAAACCAGATATTATTTGATTAAAAATCTGGATAGTTAACCTACCCAGAACAGAGTTAACATCTGTGTGGTCCAGCTGTGTGTTCTCGGCTTTACAGAATAACCACTTCTTCCATTCGTTGTAAGGTCTTTCGGCTCACAGCAGAGCCGTGTTTATTTTTCTTTGACCCTGTTGGTTGCTTTTGTTCGACTAAACAAAAGTCCCATTTGCATATGGAGTCAGTTATAGAGGCCAAGCCAAGTTGCAAATGACGGTTACGACTCACACGCTACTAAATATGAAGCAAACTTTTCTACCTGACCACAGTACGATTGCAGATTTATTTGTGTCCGTTACGATTGCTCTCGTGTTAATGTTCCGTACTGTGTGTGTATCAGCTGTGTAACGAACATGTGGCTAACATTAGCGCCTCTGAGAGAGAAATATTTAACATTCGAGCAGAGCATCACGAACCATTTTGCATGTTCCCTTCACATCAGCATCGAAAGCCGTAGTAAGGTACTAAAGCATGTTTATGAAGTGGAGCAGAAACAACATTTCTAATAGGGTTAAGAAAAGTACCTACATCATTATGTTTAGCTACGTGAAGGTTCTGAAAATAGCTTGAAATTGTGGACCAGAGCTGAAACCTACACCAACTCTCTCTTTCTCTCGCTCTCGTGAGGCACAACATGAGATAACTCCCCTAATCAGGGAAGGGCAACAGGGTTTTATCAGTGTGTGTGTGTAATATTCATTTAGATGGAGGGGATTTCCGCTGTGGCAGCTCTGCGAAGGCTTGCTGAGTGAGATTTGTTTTGCTCCGTATCTTCCTTACGTTTCGTCTTACAACCTGGTACTCCAGTCTCGCCTGGCACGCAGGCCGTCTCTAGCCATGTGTTGCAAAAGATTCCCGTCTTGTGTGTGTGTGTGTGTAACAAGTGTGTCAGCTTTCTCCTCTTAATGTGGCTGTTGGAATTCTTTATAGCTTCCCTCTCTGTCTGAGACCAGATGTTGTTCCCGTCACTATTAATAAACATGTTATTAATCTTTTAAAGCAGAGGAATAAAGTGATGATTTTTTTGTGGGAAGAGGGAAAGAGGGAAAACCAACACGTCATGTCATTCTCACAAATCTATAAACAAGCCCAGAACACATTTATTTGCTATGATTTTGATCCGATTAGAAGAATGGACAGTGTACAGATGTCGAAAAACCCTGTGCAGAAACTGGAAATATCTTCTGAAATTTTGTGCCAGCAGATCGAGAACTGCCCATCTTTTCGAAAAACGGTTCCGAGGGGCCGTGGGAGTTTCCACGGCGATCCGACGAGGAGAAGAAGAATAGATCGGTGACAGGATCTGAAGCTCCAGACCTTAGCTCTGAGCACCATCAGGGAGGAAACAACATCCTGATCTATGTGTCTGTGCTGGCAGCCGTGGTGCTGGGACTCCTGATTTACGTCGCCTACAAGTGGTGAGCAGCCTGATGATGTGCTTTTACCATAATGCAAAAACAATACCAAAGTATTAACCTCAAAGATGTGGGTCATTGGGGGCATGATCGGATATGTATAGTACCTCTCAGTGTCTGATCACTGTTAAGTGTGTAATAAGCTAATAAAGGTGTGTGTGTGTGTGTATTAGCTGGAAATCGTTCCAGCAGAAGGCAGCTCTGGGGAAAGCACGAGCTGCAGAGCTGAACAACGTGGTTGAAGGGGAAAAGTTACACAGCGACAGTGGTGTGTTCCTCGACTCTCACAGCCTGCAGGAGAGCCAGCTGAGCAAAGGTAAGCACCGCAGATTCACATCACTCCCTCACTTCCGTGTACGTTACACCGTTACCGTTGACACGTCCAGGCAGGATGACCAAATGTCGAGCCAACAATTTTCTCTTATTCGCAGGCATTAAGCAAGACAGCAAGCAGGACTCGCGCTACAGTAACCTGCCCCCTCACAGGCAGGAGGAGGTGGAGAAGCTCCTGGCTGAGGGTGGAAGTCGTAACTGGAGGCAACTGGCCACCGTGTTGGGTTACGAGCAGGAGCGTGTGGACGTGTTTGGCCGTGGCGAGGATCCCATCCACACGCTGCTCACTGACTGGGCACAACAGGACAGCGCAACGCTCGAGCTGCTGTCCACCGCGCTGAGCAACATCGAACGCCACGACGTAGCCAAAGCACTCGGCTCCCCCGATCAGGGTATTACCATGGTCTGAATTAAGTTCATTTTATTGGCCTGAAGGATGGACAACAATGAACCCTAATGAGGAAAAGAGCACAGCACTCGTTTCTGCATTACAGGGAAAGACTTTACACTCCAAACCCTAAAGGAAAAGAGGCGTTTCCTGCTTGTTTTGTATTGATATAAGTGCCCTTTTTGCTCGATTTTGCAGCGCTTTCCACCAAGAACAGACACTCTGCTCATCTTCCTTTCAAGACTGTTTCAGTATTTATGTGAAAAGGACAGACTTCCTTTTTAGGAGTGTTGACAAACCAGAACGAAACATAATACTGGCTTTGTAATAAGAAAAAAAAAACCTAGCCCTTTGTTCTTCATACCACATTCTAGTAAATGTTGTCATTCTGAGTGGTGCACATGGCTTTGGTTACTGCCTGCAGTGTTTCTGTGCAGTTTTCCACACTTACTCCTAGTGGAGGAAGAGCGTTTTCTTTTCAAATGCGTTCTCATTCCTCCAGAAATAAAAGGTAGAGTCTTACTAATGCAAACATTCACTGACTCATTGAACCTGAGCACAGCCTTCCAACGTGTGACTCAGTTTTCCCCAAACAGAAACAAAAGTACTCACATGCTGTAAATGAAAAAGGAAGCCATGCCTGTTTTATGGGCAAACTACGTGTTGTATTCTTAGCAAATAATCATAAAGCATTGTTTCCTTCTGTGTGTACACAACTGATCAAATGATACAACTAGAAATGTAGCAGCGATAGGAAGCAGCACCACGTGTCTTTTGTTTGTCTCGTCAATCATGACATCTCTTTTATCTGTGTCTTTTAATAAAAATGAATAATAACCTGTGTGAGCAAAGAATGGGAGAATTTTAATGATATAACCTTTGTACTGACTCGGTTAAAGTTTTAACTGTTCAAGCATGAAGAATCAAGCATGATGGGGCTTGCTATGGAAGGAAAATAATATACGACGCGGTACGGTGACGTGGCCTGAAGTCGCTGTTTTAATCCTGAAGGGTTTTACTTTCCTCAAACAGCTCCTTTAGGGGTGTTGGATCGATTCCTGTATCTGCTCACTGTGTCTGGTTTGCACGTGTACTGCAGGTACTCCAGTTTCCTCCCCAGTATAAATACGTGTTTTGAAGACTGACTGCAAGCTGTAAATTGTCTGTACTGTGTGCATGGCTTGACACCCTGTCCAGTGTGTCCCCCATGTCCATTGCGACGGACACCAGAGTCCCCACAACCCCGTGTAGTATAAATAAGTACAGAAAATGCCTGGATGGACAAAAACAGCACATTAGTGTTTTATTCTTTGCATGCCAAGACTTGCTGAGAGTTATGATATTTTATTTATTACCAAACAACTTTGCATTTTAAAACTACTTCTGTTTACATAGTACTGAATGTCAGCACTTCTGTTTACAGCATCTACTGTATAAACAGTTGTTCACCATATTTCTCTCATGAAGCTACCAAGACCAAAAAAAACAAAACAAAAAAAAAAACACTTGGCCTTTAAAAACAGCTCCTTCATTAATGTTCAATCCATGTCTTTGTACAGAAGACACTGAAGTAAATATTTAATATTACATCATCTCTAATCGCAGTGGATCTGAAATTTGCTTGCATTCTTGTTCTAAATAACTAAAGATTTCACTATGAAATATGACGTGCTGATCTACACTGGATACAAAAGTTCTGCACGCTCCTGCTGGTTTGTGATGGAGAAATAACCTGAAAACAACAACATTTTAGGGAAAAACAAACCACCAATAATTAACTAGTTACACAAGCTGATCAATCCAATCACATTCAAACTCATGGTCGTAAATTATTTATTATACATCTTTAAATAAATAAACCATAAATAGAAAAGGTCAGCGGTTTATGTACAGTAGGAAACTGAAGCCATGGTCCTCAATAAGCTTCCAAAGCATGGAAAAGATCTGACTGTAGAACCACCAAAATGACAGATGTGACATAACACAGCGAAGACCATCATGAAGAAAATTATGTCCCAGGTTACCAAAACATTACCAAAAGAACAGGACATCCCTTCAAAACAGATAATCGAAAAATGTATTCATCAGGGAAACTGCCAAGAGACATACAGCAACATTAAAGAAGCTTCCAGAATATCCGGCAAGTATTTGTTGCTCTCGGCATGTGACAGTCGCTTATAGTCTAGGCTATGAAGTTTGGGTGCTGAGAAGGAAGACCTTTCTCGTGAAGAAATAAAGTCACCCCAAACCATTTGGCAAAATGTCTTATAGTCTAACGAGTCTAAGATAGAAATTCATCTTATCAAACCATTCCCACTGTGAACCATGGTGGTGGCAGCATCGTGCTATAAGGCAGCTCATCTCCAGCCGACAGCGAGGCTCTAGTCAAGATCCAAAGCACCAGTTAACAACGGAATGGCTTCAGAAGTAGATAGAAGGTTTAGAACAGTCCTGATCTAAATCCTATCGAAAACCTGTGGAATGATTTGACGGCTGTTCAAGCTTTTATTTTTTTGCAAGGAAGAGTGGAGTTAAAATCAAGTCGCCCAAATAAAGACATGCCAAGATGGCAGAGTCAAGCACACAGAGTTCTGTATTACAAGCAATATGTGCTTTAGTATTAGCTAAGGAGGTGCACATACTTATGCAACCAGGTGTTTGTTTTTTGTTTTTCGGTTACTTACCAATGTTACAATTCTCATAACACACAAAAAAAAAATGCTTTTCTTGTTGTGAGTCAGTGATCCGTTAGCTCTGGGCAAACACACCACCTACGCAACAAGACGAATCCTAAATAATTACAGTTGCAGTCACGCATGCAAGCAAAGGAATTATTCTCTAGTCCAAAGGGTGCTATATATGATTTCTGTTATTGTTTTTCTATCCATATGCTACACCAGTGTTGACCAGGTTCGGTACACACGACCATGTGTGAGCAGATGAAAACCTGCCGTTTAAAGATTAGAAGAGCGTGAGTGCTGTAGGCCCAGCTGGTGCTTAGGAGCTGGTACTTTTATGCAGCATTTTAGCTCCTAGCACCTTTTCTCCTTAAATCTGTTAATGATTTCTTAGGCTGCTCTGTTAAGCAGGATGTGAGAATCGCCTAAGCTCTGGGCGCCTTAGCGTGCCTCCACATTCTCCAGATGGAGCTGCTTAACTGCGGTCTGGAGCAGAGCTGCTGGAATTCCTGGCACTGGAGGAGAAGAAGAAATGAAGAGGGAAAGAGAGAGAGAGAAAGAGAGAGGGAGGGAGGGAGGGGGGTTTGCTCGCTGCTAAGAAGGCACAGAAGTCTGAGCTATATTCATCCCAGTCTTATAGTCTCTAATGAAAACAGTGAATCACTTTGATTCTGCCGAAACTGGAGCCAGACATCTGCTGTGTTCCTGCACAGTGATGTCGCTTGCTCCATGGTGCTGCTTTAGGAAGCAAGAAAACAGCAAAGGCTTCAAAAAGTGCTCTGATGTTTTTCGGCACGATGTTACGGCTCTAAACGTCCGTATTAAACATAAACATCATGCAGCTATGACGTGACACACGAAGCATGTTTAACGCAACTGTAGGAACAACAGCAGGAGACCCAAGACAAGAACGCGTGACTTATTTTTACAAAACAGTTTATTTTAAAATGTTCTTTACACTCAGTATGACAATGTGCTTGCACAGTACTTACAGTGGAGTGGGACTCCATTTTATACATAAAAAATGTCTTTCGGTAAAGAAAGAAAGAAATAAAAAGGGAGAGGGGGAAATAAAATAATAATAATAATAAAAAAAACAAAACCACACACACCACCCACACACCCCTTTAAACCCAACACAGAGCTGTGGGAAAGAATCCTGGTTGCTATGGGAACACTAGAGCTTCTAGCTGCTGGCTGGACTGAGGACTGACCTTATTTGTTAGTTTTTTTTATTCACATATTTACACAATAATCCACAATCTCCACAGTCCGTTTACAACGTCTCTGCTTATTTAAAAGGATTTCAAAAAACTATTTTTTCAATATATTCACATATAAACCAATATAATACATGATTTCAGAGTGGGGAGGGATTAATGCGACTTAATGCAAAGACAGGAGATTTCATGGCGCAGTTATCGTAAAAGAGTCCTGATGATCTTAATTGCGAGAGAGGAAGTTACTACACGCCTGGAAGGCTTCACATTTACCTGTCTGAAGCTTAGTAAAAGAGCAAAAGTTAATGAGAATTAATGTAAAACAGCAAGAAACTGGTTGATAAAAAAAAAAAAAAAAAAAAAAAAAAAATGCTACATGCCACTGCTTTTTACTCACTGAGAAGAGTAAAAGTGGCCAAGAGTGACTTAGAGAGAATGGATGCATTAACAAACGTCCTTCACACTTCATTTCTTTAAAAGTTATTAAAAATGCAGCTAAACGGAATGTCCCAAGATCCTCGGCTGTGCTGCAGGAACCGGGCAGTAGAGCCAGGCTTTACCTCTGAGTGAAGACGAGTGCAAAATCTGATAGCACGAGACCGCACTTGATACCCAAAAAAAACCAAACAAAGAATTCACAAACTCCAGCAGTCCGTCGCACCCTGACCTACTCGTCTTTCTTGTCGTCTGGTAGTCTCGATTAACAGCTGGTAAAAGAAAAGCCTGTCTCCTTCAATAAGGACTGCCAGTAGAAGCCACCACTGACTGAGACAATTCAAATACGAACTAGGGCAACTGGCAAGACATGCAAGCAGATAACAAGGGAAATGGAACAAACTCCCATGTTCTCACCAGCCATGAGCTGCTGAGGGTCCTGTGAACAAACATGAAGCAAATAACGTAGTGCAGAGGTCATTGCTGAAAAGGCTAAAAGCATGTGATGACTTGGGTTGAAGGGAAGGGGGAAAGTCTGTAGCACCCTATTTGTGCGTTTTCTGCACGTTTCTCTGCTTGCTGGCTACGAGAATTTCTGGATGATTATCCTTATTTCTGTGCAAGCGCAGGACTTCCAGAGCAGCAGTAAGGACATGGTCAGAGAGTCTGTATAAAAACAGATAGACTAAGAGGCCCCAGAGATTCGCTGCTCGATACCTGCGACACTGAGAGGAAGGAAGCTACTCCAACTCAGTGTCCTCTTTGGGCCGGTAAACAGTTCCGAACTTCTGCATGTATTTCTTAATGTATTCCTTGGTCTTGTGTTTAACGTTCTCGTTACACTCCAGGTCCTCTGGGTTTTTGCAGGATTTGAGCTCCTTGTTCATCACTCCATGAGTCAGCTTGGGGGGGAGGAAAAAGCAAACAAAAAAATCAATCAAAACACACACACTGAGACGCTTAAGTTGGTAGCAACTGATGGCCATACCCTAACGTTCAACAGCCACCTCTAGACAATAGTGGCACTTTACTCTGTAATGTTTATCGTGTGACCCTCCTTTATAAATAGCAGAAACTCTTTCAATGTAAAAATATATGATCCATCAAATAATTGCTGAATTTTTAAAACCTTTACAAATGGAATATTAAGATCATTAACGATATTAGTAAACTATTCACTTTACTCTGATACTCTATTAGTGTTAAGAATGCTAAAATTTTTTTTTTAAAAAGCTACCATAAAAAAAAAAAAAAAGTCCTTACCTTCCTGGCAAGATGTTTGAAATCTTCAGTGTTACTAATGCGCCCCAGTTTGCAGTCAGGCTTTCGGTACGGATTAAGGCATTGGACAATAAATTGTGACATCTGGGTATAACAAAGGAAAGAAGCAGCAAGGTAAGGAAACAGCAGCTAGCATCGCACTACTGTAAGCTCGAGTGAGTAGTATACCTCTTTGCGGAAGACCTCTTTGCTTTTCTTTGCAAGCTCGCTGGAGGTGTCTGCCTCAGCTGTCTTGGTGGAGAACTGTAAACAAATCGAGGTGTTATATTTTATGATGCGTCAGATTTTATTTTATTTTTTTCATGGCAAAAACTTAAAACTAGAAACCAGATGAGTTTTGTTTGTGTTTAAAAAAAAAAAATTCAAACAGCTAAAACAAAGATTTTCTGGGCACCAGATCCAAAACAATAAGCAAAGCCAGAAGGAGCAAACAACTTCAATTTTCACTGCACAGCGTTCTGTAAAGTCTGTAAATATGATAGATGTGGCAGTAGAAGCCCCCCTGTGGCCTTCAGATGCAATTCCTAAAGGATTATAAATGCTAACAAAGATGTACAGTGCAAAGTTAAGCTTGAGGCAATGTAGAGCAGTTAAAACACATATGAACTTTGGCTTAATAAAAAGGGGCTGTCTCTCTCGGGACAAGTCCCAGCTGCTGCCCATTACAGTGTGCAGCATCTTCAATTTACCAGAGGACCCATGCAAACCTCAAACCCCAAAGAGAATGGCAGAACGGTTTATAGTCCTGTTTTGGACCTTCACAAATTATAAAGTACTTTCCTGAAGATTCTAAGAGTAGATAAGTGGTGAAAAACAATCTAGACACTATCTAACTTATTACCTTTGAGGGGTTTTCATCGTATGTTGGTGTCCCCAGGTCCATCTCAGCCTCATGCTCTACAGTGGCCTCTTCCCCGACACCATCCCAGCTCGGAGGATCCCACTGGGTTTGCCTAAATCACACAGTCACGGTCATTAAAGATTACACAGATGTGAGTCATAAATATGCAAAGTCAGTGGACACAAAGGTTATTACAGCGAGCTATCCAAAAGATCAGGATTACTGTGTGGATCGCTGGAAGTTTCTCAGCACCTCATGATATTATTTTCCCTCATCCACCATCACCTGGAGCACCGCTCCTCCTCCACTACATAAACAATGCTAAGACAGCTTGGTGCATAAAGTGTCCACCATTGAAAATAGAAATGTGGAAGAGTTCACTTGCAACTGCTCCAAACAAAACTCTAATAAATGAAAATCAGGAATATTCAAGAATATATTATGTGAACTTTTCTTCCTGTGTCTTTGCAGAGATTTAAATGAGCAAAATCTTAAGAACTGGTGGTTCAATGTTTATAGACGTTATAAAAAATGATAATTGTAACCTGCAGATAAACAGAAAAGATTTTTGGAAGTCTAAATAGCTTTTTCTTAAAAAAGGTCCTTTTTTTTACCTATATAGCTGCTTTTTTTTTTTTTTTTTTTTTTTTTTAAGTATGAGAACTAAACGCAGAGGTGAAGGCCCTGTTCTACTTCCATTTCATTTACAGCATTTGGCAGACGCCCATATCCAGGGTCGACTTACATTATTTCATTTTTATATAACTGAGCAATTGAGGGTTAAGGGCCTTGCTCAGGGGCCCAACAGTGGCAGCTTATACCCCTTTTCCACCAAAAAGAACCGGGTGCCGGCTCAGAGCTAGTGCTGGTTCAAAGATGGTTCCAACCTTCTAAGAAGCGGTTTGTATGTGTCACGTTTCCCAGCAACAGCAAACACAAACACAACATCAACAATGGCGGTTATTTTATCATTAACACAGAAAAAAGTTAGCCTTAGCATGTAGCTACCTACTATCATGTGTGCTGATAATTGATCCTATAGCGGTAAAGTAAATGCGTATTAAACATTAGTATACTTAAGGTACATTAACAAATGCGCTAACAGTAGCCCCGCCTCCAGCCCCTGATGCAAGCGGTTCTTAAGTCTAGACCAGCAACATTTTGGTGCTACTTAAGAACCACTTTTCCTGGTTCAGAGTGCTTTGGAAAAGAAGGCATTAGTGGACCTGGGATTGAACTCACAACCTTCTGATTGGTAGCCCAACACCTTAAACAATAGGCTGTCACATGCCACACAAGTTCTTTTGCATAAAATACATAAATAACCTAAATTACCTTTAGGGCATATAATGTTTCATTCTAAATGGGCAACTCTAAGGGTGTTTTCACACCTAATTTGTTTGAGCCCTCCAAACGCTCTCAGAGCGGTTCAGTGTGTATATGTAAACAAACCATGTGATCTGAGACCCCTTAAAAGGACCCAGAAGCGAACCGTACTCAGACCACCTCCGGAAGTGGTCCGAGTACGGTTCGTTTGTGGTTCGATTTGTGTGTGACAGTAATGAGGTCCCGGTCCGCTTTGCCATACCTGTCCCTGGAGGCTTGCCATACCTGCAGCTGTGTTCCGTCACTGTTACTGCTGAAAACACAAAACTTTCCGCCATTCGCTCCTTTTTCGCGGAGTCATGTGGTTTTATGAAGAAAGCTGTGCACTTATTGATATTTGGAAAGAGGATGGCATTCCAATATCCACTATTCTCAACAAATACTATATATTAGTGATGCTCCGACTGATCGGCCACCGATCATGATCGGCCGATATTGATTAAAAATAGCTTGATCGGCGAACCCCAAAAGCGCCGATCAAAAAAGCAGATGACGTGACGTAAATTTCCCGCGCGACTTTTTCACTCGTGCATGCACGGCGCACAGGTAAACAACAGCAGAGCGGAGCTTACCAGCGGCAACATGAGTTCTCCTGTCTGGAAGTTTTTCAAAGTATCCAATAAAGACGTAAAGTTAGCCGTTTGCAATGTATGTCGTGATGAAATCCCTCGAGGTGGGAACGGCATTTTAATACCACTAACATGATTAGGCATCTTAGAACATGCCATACAACTGAATATGCAGAGTATAAGAAACTAAACCAGCCGAAGCCAACAACATCCCCATCCCTCAACCAGCCGACTATGTCGCCTGCTAAGCTGCCTTGATCCAGGCTGCCTACGACCCCCCAGGCAGGAAATACCGAACTGATGTGTGTCTCCCCACGCTGTACCAAACAATGAACATAAACATCGACAGGCTTCTGAAGGATAGTGTATATATATTAGCTTCACAAAAAATATATATGAAAATAAATTTAATATAAATATATTTTACATTTATAAAAATGTATACATTTAGTAAATATAATAAAAATTATATTTACATTTTACAAGTAGCCTGGGCCTATGTAACCTCATACCATCCCAAGTTCATCTGGTTGGTAACTATCTGCTTGGCCTCCTTGCCTGGTTATTTAGAAAGGATGGCATTGGCTTACAGTAGCTTTCATTATTTTATTTTTTGGATCTGATGTAGTTGGTTCCTCAACTACATCAGACGTTCATAATAATAACAAAAAAAACAAAAACAAAACACTTGCCATAGTTTTGTCCTTTGTGGCAGTAGCCAGTTTTGGTGTAACAATTTTTACATTTTGCTGCCAATTATAAAATGTAATCAGTGTATTAAGAGGCTACATCCCATTAAGCTGATCTGATGTGTGTTGGTCTGCCTAACTCCTCTTTGTTTGGAATAATTTTAAGTTACTCTGCCTAATTTGGGAAAGATGGCCTAAAGTAGCCTTAAGTTCTCATTTTCTAAAATAAACACTTGGTGGTTCTTCAAGATCTTGACTGTAGCCTATTTCTACAGTTTTTTTACTCAATACAGTTCATTTAGAGTTAATTTCATTTCTAAAAATGGTGCAAACTCTGCTAGATTATAGATAAAAGATTCCCGTTCCCCTGCCATTCTGTGATCGGCAATCGGCAGATCATGATCTTGGTGATCGGTAATCAGTGATCGGCCCCAAAAATGCTGATCGGAGCATCTCTACTGTATATATGTACAATTAAGAATATTTAACATACACACACACGCATTACATATATAAAATACAAAATATATAAATATTATTTTATACATATTAGTTATATTAGTCATATTGTGTATAATATTACATTATATATATATATATATATATATATATATATATATATATATATATATATATATATATATATATATATATATAAATATTATGTATTATTGTTATTATATATATTAACACACACACATTATATATATGTTTAATTTTATATATAATTATTAATATATTAAAAATAGACCAAATACCCAAAACCCATTGCTGCACAGAATTCTGGGTTCTGAGTTCTTATGAAGTTGGGGTGTGAACACGAAAGGGTCTGAGATCACTTCAATACAAAAGAGGACCAAAAAGAGAACTGTGTTCTCTTTTGATTCTCTTTTGTGTTCTCTCCCAAACTGTGTTCTCTTTTGATTCTCTTTTGTGTTCTCTCCCAAACTGTGTTCTCTTTTGATTCCACTATATTGTGAGCACCAAACGGACTGAGGTCACATTCGGCTAGTTCCTTTTCTGGTTTGATTCTTTTAAAATGAACTATATGTGAAAACACCCTAAAATACTCATTTGAATTCATTTCAGATGCATATATGAGGCACTGGGCATACAAGTGCACTACTCATAACTCATGAAAACTGTGCAATAGTGTTCCTGTGCAAAGTCAGGTTAAATATGTGCAATGTTTTTATGTAATGTAGAAACATTACTCAATACACAACACAAGACTCCGACTCAGCAGAGGAACTTTATACCTGGTGACTATATGGTAGTAGTAGATTTTCCCCTCAGGATCCCGTGCAACCTTCCAGCTGGGAGGGAGGACGATGGTTTTAGGTTTGGGAGGTGAAGGAGGAGGAAGGTCCATGATGTTGTTAGATACAATCATTTCCTGCAGATAAGGGATTTAGAAGTGGTGTTTGACGATTAGACTGATCAACTGAAACCAATGAATTTTAAATCCCTCTTAACAATGACCTAGGATTATCATTTAGACCCGACATATTCCTAAAACAAAGCTAGCAACAAAAAAATGATGTGATTTCTAGCTAGAATTCTCTAAAAGCAGGGTTATGTTCTAGATGCTAGCAACTTTTGTTTCTGTGTGCCTCCACAAATATACAGCCAGAGGACCAACAGCCCCCTCTTGTGGTGTCCTGATTGACCTTCGTTACCTACCGGCTGTACAGGTTGAGAGGTGACTATGGTGGTAACTGTGCCACCTTGCTGGACAACCACTCCCTGCTGGTGACCAGCGTAGACCTGCTGCCCATGCAAGTAGCCAGTAGCTGGCTCAGTATATGCCTGCATTTGCACACAAAGACAAGACAATAAGCAGTAGAAGTATTAGGGCATTTTACTTGAGCTCTATGGTACAAGATGGGGCCAGATTTCTTCATTATTAATATGGTGTGTATTAGTTTGTTTCAAGCCTCTTACCTGAATGACAGGAGTGCTGGTCTGTGAGTAACCTGCAGGAATGCTGTAAATTGTCTGGCATGGCTGGCCTTGGTAATAAATCGCAGTCTGTGGCTGGGCTGGGTTCGAGTACTGCTGAGTAGGCTGCACAGTCACTGCCTGTTGTGTATTGGGATCCCAAAGTGTTGCATATCCTTGTTGGCCCTGCACTTGGGTGCCGGCTGTCTGTGTAGGAACTGACAGGACAGTGATGCCGGGGTCCTGGGCTGGCGTGGCTGGCTGGACAAACTGCTGTGGCTGGGAAGAAGCTGCCAGCTCCAGTGTAGCAGGCATGTGTGTCAGACCTGTAGCTGAGCTGGCCTGAGTGGTGTTGGGGGACTGAGCTGCCAGAGTCAGGTCAGTAATGAGCGACTGAGTAGTCTGATCAAAAGCTGTAGTCACACACATAGGGTCAACTGGCGGTGTAGGTAATAGCACCTTGCCCGCATTGGGATTAGTTGGGTCCACATATGTCTGAATAGGGTAACCAGGTGGATAATTCATGAAACTTGGGCTTGAGGGATACACAAGAGCACTGAATGCTAATCTCTGTAGCTGTTGCTGCTGCTGTTGCTGCTGCTGTTTCTGGGCTTCTCGCTGAGCCACCTCCTGTTCAAAGAGCTTCCGTCGCTCCTCTGTGGAAAGCTTGGTACGAGCCTCCTTGGTCCGAGATTTCTTACTACTGCTAGCTGAATCATAGCTAAAGAAAAAGCCACAAAAAAGGTGAGATGGTAAAATTAAGGAAATAGATAGTGTAAAGACTTATGCTCCTTTTCCACCAAAAAGAACCGGTGCTGGTTCAAATTTGGTTCCACTTGCGAACCTTCTAAGAACCGGTTTGCCTTTCCGGCGGCTAGAGAGCCATCACAGAGCCGACTCTGACGTCACTCCATGTAAATTGTATAAACAGAGGTTGTAATCGAGAAAGTACATAACATTATTTTATTATTTATTTTAACACAGAAAAAAATTAGCCTTAGCATGTAGCTACCTACTATCATGTGTGCTGATAATTGATCCTATAGCAGTAAAGTAAGTGTATTAAACATTAGTATACTACTAGTACGCTAACAGTAGCCCTGCCCCCAGCCCCACCCCCAGTTCCTGACGCAAGCGGTTCTTAAGTCTAGACCAGCGACATTTTGGTGCTACTTCAGAACCACTTTTCCTAGTTCAGAGCCGGTGCTTTGGCTGTCGAAAAAGAACAAACTGGTTTTAAATTAGGCTCTGGCTCTGAACCAGCACTCAAACTGCCTCGGTGGAAAAGGGGCATTAGTGTCGCAGTGTATTGCATGTCTCACCGGTCTTCATTTCTGCGGCTGCTCCTTTCATAGGTGGATTGGTATGGTGGAGAGGCAGAGCCTCGTCTACGCCGCCTTTCAGCACTACGTAGCAAATACCGGTCAGAGTCTTTTTCTCTGTCCCAGTCCCGCTCTCGATCCCAGTCCCGCTCTCTCTCCCTCTCCCGATCTCTCTCACGACTGCTTGACGGGGTGCGGGGTGTCATTGCGTCTCTGTCCCGACTACGGTCTGTTTTTACAAAATTAAGAGCAATTTGCATGTCACATTACAAACACCTGTAACAATGATTTTAAACAGAGATACAACAAAAGTTCAGTACATAACAACTATATAATAAGGTCAGATAAGCAGACTTCACACATACCACTTGATTCTTTCTCTACCTGACTCTTCTTTGGGATCCTGTACACCTCCTGATTGACAAAATTCCATAAAAAAAACATGCATCTGTTTACAATTCTCTTCTTAACACCCTAAAATACTAAAAATAACCGAGATAGCAATTTAGAATGTTTTTTTTGCAATCTTGCCTTCAGGTCTTTCCAGCTGTCAAGTAGGCGGGAAGCCATCTCACTGATGTCAGCAGCTCCAATCTGAGGCTCTTGGCTTCTCTCACTTTCCACATCTGACACAGCCTCCTCCTCATCCTGGGAAGGTGTGCCCACTGCTGTGCCCTCTGTCGCCACTATTCCCGGCGGCAGCACCTCTGCTGTGCAAACAGCTGAAACTGAAGGACTGCTCTCTACAGTAACGTCTGCTGTCGTTTTTTCTGCAGCACTGGCACCAGAACTAGGTGGCATGTTGTCTAAGTTGAGGGGCGAGGCTTCTGGGTTAACTGTAGACTCAGAAAGGGTGGTTTCCATACTATCTGAAGGTATGCTGACATCAAGGGATTCCGTAGGTGCACTGCTGATGGTGGAAGGAGCCAAGTTGTTCGTGACTGAAAGCTCAGCACTCTCGTTCTCTGAAGACGACTCAGAACTGGGAGTGCTCTCATCTGGGGGGTGCAAAGAGGGGCTAGCATCTACTTCATCGTTGACACTGGGAGCACTGGGATCAGGAGGTTGATCTATGACCGGTGCCTGCACTTGACTTTCTGCAGGATCAGATTCACAGTTCTCCTCCATGTGAACAGGAAGGTTCTCATCTGTCTTGCTGGTTGGTTCCTCCTCAATTTCCTGCACTTCTGTTTTATCCTTCTCAGCAACCTCTTCCTTTATCTCTAGCTTTGCCTGGCTACTCTCCACAGCATCTGAAGCTTCCAGTTTCACTACCAGCTCTGGGGTCACAGCTATTTCCTCACTGGTCTCTCTTTTTTCTGCCTTGTCCGATGTGATCTCTGGTGAGGGCTCTTCCTCCACCTCCTCCTCTTCTTCATCTTCTTCCTCTTTACCATCGGAGACCTTGCTGCCATCTGAGAGAGCGCTATCGAGGCTGTTCTCACTTATGATTTTCAGTCTGCGGTATACAGCACGCTTTGGTGTGTCTCCATCAAGCTCTGGTGCCAGTTTAACAGGGGGGCCATCGGGGGTGTTGAGAGGTGTGTGGGCTCGGGAGGTGCTCTCACTGGAGTAACCATCCTGTTCTGTAGGCTGGCCAAGTGGATGGCTTTGGGCCCAGCGCTGGATGTATTGTAGCACACGGCTCTCTTCCAGCATGTTCTTAGTAGAAATGGGCAGCACTACCAATGCCTTCATTATCTGTGCAGATCATGACAATACAATAGGAAGGTTTCAGGCATTTTCAAGAGGGGGGAAAAAAGGTAAAAGCTTGTGCTGCTATACTGTATACCAGATAACAAAATGTAATAGTATATTTTATTTTGCTTTATTATTAAAGTGATAAGACAAGCCCGTGCGTAAAATCTGCATATATGCAGATATTGTTTATTACAACAAATAAATAAAATCAGACACCCCCAATATAAAATGGTGAACCTTTTATGCGGTCAAGGATTGGTTTATTGCCCATGCTATTCCCAGGTTGTTCTCCAGAGACATTATAAGCGTTTACAAAGCAGCAAATTACAGAAAAATGTAGGAAATGCCCACCTCTTCTGCTGCTTGGCCATGTTAGGTGACAATAAAGCTGAAGAGGAATGATACTAGCATAATCTAGGTGGTAACGTGTATCGTCTTCTACATTGCTGTATTATTCCTGTTCAACTAAGACTAACAAAAATACCACCCCTTACAAAGTACTTCAATATTCTGTGAAGCCCAGACCATCAAGAATATCCATTTGGAGCTTAGTGGCTAAATGTTGTGTGTGTGTGTGTGTTGCACATTTACCTCCATCTGCAGTTTGAGGTTATTACCAGAGTTGCTTTTGGCTTCTGAAAGATCGACCATGAATATCCACAACAACGAGAGACCATGATGATCCAAAAACTGCTTGAGGCATGAAGAATTTGTAGTATTCTACACATAAAACAAAGCAAGTGAAAAAAGTTAAATGAAGCAACATCATTTTCCTTTAGATAAAATAACAATAATGTATTACTAAATGTTTTAATGTGGCACCTACCTGGATCAGTTTAACACAGGTGAGTCTCTGCTCCATAGTTTCTACACGCACCATTAGTCTGCAGAGAGAAACTACTTGTTTCTCATCACTTAGACCTTCCCCATTCTCTAGCAGAGCCTCCAGCTCCTCATCCACCTGTAATATGGAGATAAACAAATACAACATGAGTACTAAGGGCCAAAGCTACTGATACTGACATTACTGATATTGAAGCTGCTTTTATGGCAATGTGACGTGACATACGGCTAAGTATGGTGACCCATACTCAGAATTTGTTCTCTGCATTTAACCCATCCAAAGTGCACACACACAGCAGTGAACACACACACACCCCGGAGCAGTGGGCAGCCATTTGTTCTGCGGCGCCCAGGGAGCAGTTGGGGGGGTTCGGTGCCTTGCTCAAGGGCACCTCAGTCGTGGCCGGCCCGAGATTCAAACCCACAACCTTCGGATTACGAGTCAGACTCTCTAACCATTAGGCCACGACTTGCTCCAATGACATCATTGCTGGGCCATACAACTAAAAAGTTTATCATAAATATAATGTCTCATATCATTCGATATTGATCATTATTGATCGATGATATTTACCTCTTTAAACAGTGACAAGTAACAAGTTTCAATTTAACCAGTGTAATTTAAAAACCACAAATTATTTTAGCTTAACAGTCAAAAACATTAAAAATATTAAACATCTCATAATTTAAATGAAGATTTAATAAATGGTAAATAAACTTATACTTAATGCTTAACAAATAAAATGTTACAAAATCTGTGCACTTTAATGTAGAACAATCAACACTTGCTTGTTTTCATTCAGACCCTAGGACATCAGTGCATAAGTCAAGTTTCAAGCATAAATTCCTCTGTATGGTCCTCAGACAAATATGCTGTTTCCCAACATGTACTCTTCGGTTTCCATTCACAGGCATGAAATGCACACTTCTGTATGGCTCACTCGTGCGACTTGACCAGATGTCTGTGCTTGTTGTGAAATACGAGACGGTGGACAGCTCTTTTCCACTGCTTTTCAACACTCTGAATAAAGTTTGGTAATTGCGGTCTTGGTAAAAAAAAAAAACAACAAACAAAAAAACAAAATACAAAATTGGACCAATGTTTATATACCAAAAGAGCCACTTGAAATCTCAGAACAATTAACAGGTTCCAGGTACTGTACACATCTAAACCAAATCAGCCAAGTCTTCCTCTCAATAACACTATCTTTAATAGATCGGTGTGGCAATTATCCAGAGAAAGGAGCATGTCTGATTTGAATGAGCTTTATACAATAACGGTCAATAGGCTGCTGCCATGATGATCCGTTTACCTTTGCTGCTTCCATTAAATAGGCTGTACATGGTCAGGGCCAAAGCCACTTACTGTAGTCAGCGCACTGACAGCTTCTTTCTTCCGAGATCGCTCCCTTTGCTTCTTTCCAACTGCAGCCCGTACACTGACACGGTTCTCTCCACCCAGGAAGCCACGACAACTCGGTGCTCCACAGTAGCACTTCTGTGCCTCTTTCCTGGAAGATAAAACATTTAGTTTGTTTTTTTTTTTTTTTTTTTTTAGAAAATGTTATGCCTATATTCCTTTAGAGATAAAAGCAACAAACTGAAACCTGAACTGAATGTATAGCTTTACATTGCTGTTGCATGACGAAAATAAATGCAGGAAACTTACCCATATCTTTGGAACTGGTAATCAAAAGTGAGCTCTGTCCCAACCGTTACAGTCTTGGTGGTAAAGAAGCCAACTCTGAGCTGACCGTTCACAGTCCACTGTAGGAGAAAACAATATGATTTTAAAAATACAAAATGTTCTTGCTTGAATAATGAGAACTTCCAGGCACCATGGAAATTCACCATAATGGCACATGTACACAAAAAAAAAAAAAACAAACACCCCAAGAATGAATTATTGTAGATTGTAGGTTAGTACAGCACTAACCTTCTGAGTTTCACAGTTGGGCTCACAGCTATGGTTCATAAACCTTGAGCAGTTCCCTTTCAGCGTTGCATCGATGATCTGTAAATGGCACGAATGATAAATGCTTTCTAATTGAAAGTAACCGAAATTAAAAAAAAAAAAATGCATGTGTTTATGATAGCACACGTGTGTTTGAACAAAGGGCAGAAATTCACCTCGTTATTCTTCAAAGCCATGAAGTAGTAGTGGATGTTCTTGCTGCGAGCATACTCTTTTACACGTGATTTGAACTCTCTGTGATCCAGAACCTCACCGCAATACTCCAACACGAACGTGTTCCTGGATTAAATCAGCATAAAAGTTTTTTTTATTGACACACGGCATATCATTTATGATATATTGGTCTCATTTGTGCTTGGTACGTACGGCGGTAAGTCTTTGGCGGCTCTTAAACCCCAACCTTTGCTTTCAGTGAGAATTACTTCAAAATCGGCATGCTGCTTCATCTGAAATCGCCGATTTGAGCAATATACGCCGTTTAAGCACCGTGACGAGCTAATGAGAAAGAGAAACAATACCGGTCAATGAACCTTTTTTTTTTTTAAAACAATTATTACTTTTAGCAATAAACTCTCAAAGCTAAACCAACATGTGTAATGCTTAAGCAAAACAAAGTGTGACCTCATACCATTCAATCATCAGCAGGCGATTCAAACAATCTTCTCCACAAGCCATAACACCTCGTGCTCGCTCCTCTCTTGAAAGGACAGCACACTCGCACTGCATTCGCTTGATATCTCGATGAGACTTGTTCTTCTTGCTGGTTTTGGATTGGATGGTTGTCAGATATTTAGAATTTCTCAGTGGAATCATTTTCAGAAGACATCATTTGTTATTTTAGATATTTAAAAAAACAAAACAAAAAAACCCCTAACCATTAACCTAATAACACTTAAACAAATAAATATTCTAGGCAATATTCCAAGCAAGCTACAAAAGTATGCATGTATAAAAGATCCTTACAACAGAGGGATCTACTGAACTTGGATGCATTTAAAAAAAAAAAAAGTAAATCATAATAATGCCCACAGATGCCACAATCTGAAATTTTCTCTAGTGCAATACACATGATTTTAGATTTACATAAAACCTTTTCGTAAGCATTGCTGTACTTAATATTCTATACTAAATATTATACACTAACCTTCAGAACACAAAAGAACAAAAAATTTAAGTTGAGATTTATTCCAGAAGAGATACTGACCGTTCTGTCAGGTAGAGATTTTCCTCAATAAGATCAAAATAAGGAGGCATCTTTTTTTGCTTAGATTTTTCCTTCCAGACAACAGGATTCATAAATTCTTTCAGACTAAGCAGTGGCCTTTGTATTTCTTCTTGCTGTGAGGATACCTTGGTTTCTTTTGTGACTTTGCAGCTCTCGCGCTCCTCTAAACATTCTCGCTTACAGGCGAGACCTGCCTCTGCCTCGTTGTCTGATTCTGACTCGAGTTCTGGCCGTCTTTTCTTGGGTGGGCCCCGGCCTCTGTGAGGCTTTAGGTTGCTTTCCCTTGAAGGCCTGGAGATGATCGGAGACTCTGCAATGGCCGTTACAAAGCCACAATTGCTGGTTATCTCATTGGTTTGGAGAAATGCAGAAGATGCTGGAGGTTTTCTAGATGGTATAGCAACACTACCAAGTCCAAATGCTTTTCCTTCATAAAACTCCTCAGGGTCATTAGTTAAAGAGTCAGGGTGAATTTGGCACACTGACTCATGACAAAGAGAAGGTACAAGCATATTGACTGGCATGTTTTTATCAGAGATATTTGCCTGGGTCCAGTAACCACTATCTTGCCTGGTAAATGCACTTCCTAACTGGCAGTGCTGTTGAGTAGTGTGACTGCTGTCTGGCTGCTGAAATGTGCTGCTGGGCTGCTCTGTTTGGTTTACGTCACAATCCAGGTTCAAACCATTCTGGGGCCGGAGACTGTCTGTGCAACTAAAGGCTCCAAATTGTTCTCTTTCTCCCTTTCTACCATGCCAGCTGTCTGGATTATCAAGACACTGGTGACAACCTGATTCAGCCTCTCTGGGAGTATAGGTAGGTACTTGATCAGTTGGGACACAAGTCTTTGGTCTTTCTTTGACAGTGCAGGTCCGGTCTATGTGAGCCAGTGTAGTGGTTGCCTCAGATTGGCTAGTGCTATCAACCAAGTTGCTCTGGGACTGGTAGGGAGTTTGAACAGAAGGCATGCCTTTATTCTCAGTAACTGACAAGACATTGTGTTTGAGTCCGTCACCTGAACATTCTACAGATTTTATTAGAGTGTTGAGACTATTAGGAATTTCACTGTTAATGCTTATATTAATCTCATTTGCCTGATAGGTTAGCTGTCCAGAGAGAGCTGATGGGCTAGCTGGTGGTGTTGGGTGGTCAGTTGTCTCAAGGGTAATAGTAGAATTCTTTGGCACAA
This sequence comes from Tachysurus fulvidraco, assembly GCF_022655615.1. NCBI lineage: Eukaryota > Metazoa > Chordata > Actinopteri > Siluriformes > Bagridae > Tachysurus > Tachysurus fulvidraco. The sequence goes on along the minus strand of NC_062520.1, from coordinate 21,532,530 downwards.
CCACCACAGAGTGCAGCCGCTTCAGCGAGACCTGTCCGTCATCTGAATCAGAGTCAGATTCGTCAGTTTCACTTTCCTCACTGTGGCTTTTACCATCACAGTTGAACGACACAGACTCTTGTGTCAAAGGCTTATATGGGTCACTGTTGTACGCTGTGTCAGAATTGGCGTATTTCTGAACAAAATGACTAACATCTGCCCTGCAATTAGCTTTCAGAGGAACCTGATTTGCCAGGGACCTGCCAGCCATTTGATCAATAACTTCAATGGTTTGTTGTATATCGGCAACAAAAGGTTGATCAGGATCGTGCTTGATTCCTTTCTCCAAATCTGTTGTTGCCTTGCCTGTCTGTTCATCTAGCTCAGATCTTAGTGACCGCATCATAAATTCCTCTTTCTTTGAGCATATTTCTTCATGGCTAGTATGATTGTTATATTCTATTTTTTTAACTGAAATGACCTTTTTCACAGAGGATGTCTCACTGTTCACCATCTTTTGGGGGGTCTGAGCTTCTGAAGTGTCTTCACCAACAATATCCCACCGTGACTTTTTGACATGGGCAGATTTGTATTTAATTTCCGCAGCGTTTGTCGGTTCAGGCTTGATGTCTAACTGCTCGATAACTTTTGGAGAGGTTTCGACACTCATGGTAAGTCTATTGTCTTCCTTGCTGAGAAACATCTGGGAAACAAATTTAGTGTTAGGTTTCAAGCATTCTCCAGGTGGTAATTCTTTCACAGAAAGAGTGTCTGCCAATGAACCGAATAAATCCTGACTGGGGGTGTAGCCTGGATAAAGTGGCTCATTCAAGCTAGAAGAATCGTTAGTTTTGTAAAAGGTACCAACATTTGCCACTTTAATCTGTGCCTCTTTCAAAGATTGGACTTCTTTTTGAATGTCTGTCGGTTTTCCAAGTTGATCACCCACTAAAGAAATGTCCTCAAGAGTAAGGGGACATTTACTGATATCTATTTCACTGACAGCTGGACACTTTTCTGTACCATGGGAATCTTTGATTACACCTTGAAATTCAACATGACTTTGTAAATTGTCCATTAGGGCAATATGCTGCGTTTGTTCGGGAGAACTGTTTGTTAATTTAGACTGACTGGTTTCTTCATATTGGGAACACAAATGCACATTGTTGAATTCTCCCTGAGATATGATTTTGTCAGAATCCAAGTGTGGAAGTTCAGCATTAATATTTACTTTTGCTACTAATTGTCCATCTGTTCCAATACTACTTGACTTTGACTCTGAATTATTTGTTTTTTTAACAGCTGACCTAGTAGAGTGGTCTGAGCCATGGAATTGACTTTTGCTTTTGTGCTCATCATCAGAGTCAGAGCTCCCACTGGTTTTTTGGACCTTTTTTTCAGACCGTGACATGTCATTTGAGTTAGATGTTTTACCATGGATCTCCGATTTTGAATGGAAACTGGACTTTTTATGACTGGCTTCAGTCTCAGGAGAACTCCTTTTACTAGGTTCAGAGCCACTAGTTCTCCCAGATCTGTCTGTTCTTGAATATTGTGTTCTTTTGTCCAATTCTGACAAATGAGAAAATTTTGGGTCAGATTTTGAGTCCCTGTAGGACTTTGAATGACAGGATGTCTTCGAATCTCTTTGTGAGCTAGAGTATGTGGAGGATCGACTTGAATCGCTTCCTCGAGTCCTGGGCTTCCTGAGATCATCATCGGAGTCAGAGCTGTCCCGGGATCTGCCTTCACCTCGGGAGCGAGACCTCCTTCGTTCACGAGAACTTCTGTGGGATCTCCTTTCAGAATCATGGTAATGTGACCTATCTGACCTTGATGGTCTTTCATTTCTTGATCTCTCAGACCTGGAATAGGAAGAACTTGTTCGAGAACTCCGGGATCTAGATCGTGACCGACTCTTGGTTCTCCTTCGGTCAGAGCGTGAAGATCGTGAGGATGTGTGTCTGGAATCTCTTTCTGATTTGCATCGACTAGACCCTTTCTCATCCTTCTCATCTCTCTTATCAGATCTGGATTTGTCAGAGACTTCACTTTTGGAGGTTGAGAACTTCTTAACAACAGTACTTTGACTATCACACTTAGCCACGCTCTTGGAGTCAGTAGACTTTTGGCTAGATGATGTCCGAACAGACCCACCATCAAAGTCACTACCTGGCAAAATATTGTCTGACTGATGGACATTTTTGCTATGTTCAGGCTCAGAATTACTATCCTTACACTCTGTCCCAATATGGGAGGAATCAGTTGGTCCCTTAAGGTGAGCGTCTAATTCCTCCTTAGTGCTTTCCTCTCTGATATCTTTTTCAGAACAGTCAGTGACAGAGTCGTTTTGGAACAGAGCACCAGAGGGGTCACCGTCAATCCTTGCTGAAGATCTAACTAAAACTTCGTTCTCGGAGGTGGTATCATTTAAAACAGCACTGACAATGGGATGATCTTCAACAACAGACACACTCAGAAACTGTTTCTTGAAATGCACCACGTCATGTTTCAATTTGGAGGGGAGAGGTACTAAGGGCTGTGTTGCCTGGCATTCGGCCACGACTGTGGCTACAACCGAGGGATCAGTTTGCTCATTCTTGCTTTCAGCACTCTGTCCTGTCAGGTCTGCAGAGGGTAAATTTGTAGACTGCACTACAGGTAAAATCTCAGTTGCAGCTTTCTCTGGACTTGGTGGGACAAGGAACACTTTCTGACGTGTTTTCTTAGTATGGGTGAAGCTGAAGGAGACCTTCTGTCGACCCTGTTCCTCAAGGTTCACTTTAGTCTTTGTTCCTTTAGGCAGGAGATGGTTTGTTAAAACTACTCTAGGGGCAAGGCCTTTAAATATGACATGCTTTGAGGTGTTCTCAACCTTAATCTGGGGATGAACAAAAAAAAGGCACAATACATATTCTGCAATTAGAACAATGTTTGAACTTCATATTTACCAACCAAATGGTAAGAGAAAGGTTTACAATAGAATGAACAATGATCAGAATGATTTTGAAGTAAGGAAACTTGCATACCGAACCATCAAGTGTCTTTTCCCTGAAGTTCAGCAGCAGCAACAAGCATAGAAAAGAGGAAAATTTGTATTAATATTTTGGAATGAAGAAAATGAGACTAAAACTGCTTTGACATCATGTAAAATGGTTTACACTTGACACTAGTAGAACAATGATCAGTGTTTCCACACACAGGTTATACATGATACATGTATATTTAGAGTGAAAATATTAGATTAAATTAGGGCTGGGCGATAAAACAATAAAGATATGTTTCGCGATAGACACGTGATCGATATAAAAAAAAAGTGTGTGTTCGATAAAACGTTCCATATTTTTTATTCTTTGTTGGAAGGAAACAGAGGTTGCGAAACAAGTTTGGTTGCATTAACAAAAGGCACTCACTCTCTGGTAACCTAGCAACGTATTAAGTGACACACTAACAGCCAATCATGTAACAGTATCAAGTTTGGTTGCACCATATCGTTGTCTTGTTCTGGCCTGCTGGATTCCTCTGCAGTAACCGGTGACTGATAAGCAGAAAATGAGCCGCAGCAAGTGAGGAAATTGTAAATAAAAGAGGAAAAGTCAGCTCACCAGTATGGCAGTTTTTTTAGACTTATGTTTACATTTTAAATTATTTGAGTTTTCCATGGTTGTTGACATTTCTGTCTTAATAACTGAGGGGATTATGATCAGAGGAAGGTTAAGTTTAAAATAAAAATGTTTAAATATAATATATTTTTCTCCTGGTCCATATTTTAAATTGGTCATAAAGAATATCAATAATTATCGATATGAAACACTGATATCGTGATACAGTGTGCAGCCATATCGCCCAGCCCTGGATTAAATATCTTATTAGTCCATTTATTGAAATAAATGAACATTTTGTTTTCAATATGGCAGTCAGGCAGAGAGAGAGAGTGTATGTTCATTACTATCGGAGATTAATTAAGTTCCTGTTGTAAAGAAACCAGGAAAGTGAAGCATTCGTAGTCAGCTCTTAAGTTTCCACACACTTTGGCAGTAGCAGAGCAGACCATGATGTCCAGCCATTACCAAAACAATCAAGAATCTCTTGAAATAAATGTTGCATTTCAAACAGAAAAATGTTGTGTTATACTGAACTAGCTACAAAACCTAAGCATAGCAGCTGCTGCTGATTTTCTCCTGCTAGTTTATTGAGAACACACATCCTGTTCCACCAATCACTTTTCCACTGGTCACTTCATGTGTTTTCTCTGATCCGATAGCTATCTGATTTGTTAAAACTGTACCATTTACATTAGGCCACATAAATGCGTCTTGGCGAATCGGATATCAATCCGATCTTTCTACTCCTGCCCAAAATGCAAATATATTTTACCTCATTTGCGGGGTAATTGAAATGGAACACGTTTTGGTGTCTGTGGTTTTCAGAATGCAATCAAAAAGATGAAAAAACTAACTATGACGGTTATGCTACAACAACAACAACAACAACAACAACAACAATTACCGTTTGCTGCATTTTCGTTGGTGGCAGCAGTGCATTTGTTTCTGGTGCGATGCACGACTCGTGAGTCACCTGCGAGTGACGTATTTCCGTTTGGTAAGAGTATATCGCTGACGTATGTGGCTTGAACAACCACATTCACTTACACCTGTCCAGTTTCATCTGAAATGCATCCCAGACCACCTCCTGAAGTGGTTTGAACGATTGGATTTTTATCCGTCTCGAAAACGTTTCGGAGGGCATTTAGACCTGGTCTTTTTATATCGGATCACAGAAAACGCATGAAGTGACCGGGTGTAAAAAGCCCCTATGCTGCCATGCACGATTCATTTCACCTTCACAAGAGCTTAAAACATATAAATCACCATCATTAACTTTACAGATCTAACAGTAGTTAATAATAATTCAAATGTTAGAGAGACAATGTGTTCCAAAAAACCCTTGTAGAATACCACCCACATTAAATCTTGGTTGGGAAGCCTGTATGATTTCAGCTTGCACACAACCAACGATGCATTTCTGTCATCAGTTATAAATTACAGATAATTTATTTTTTCTTCCAAAATGCACAACATGCATGGATACACAGGGATATGAAACAGTACAGGCCAACTCTTCTAACAGCATGTCAGGTGATAAAAAGAGATCTATCGAAGACATTATAAGAACATTTGTAGAAGACTGTGGCTATGCAGAACCATCTCCTGCCCAGGGATTTGCAGATTCACTCATTTCATTAGTTGACATTAATGCACCTAACTAGCTCATCATATTTAAATTATTAGTTGGTTGCTAGGCGACCAAAATATCAGACACAGTGGGGCTTTCATTTGCCCCATAGGCTAGCTAATTTATTCTTTCCCCCTCTCTGCATGAAACACCTGTAAACATATATATTTTTTAAATATAATAGGAACTGAACCATTGCCTACAAAGCCTGTATCCCATATGTGGGAAACGCTGATACATCCCGTTGTACAGTGGTTTGTTTAATACACACAAATGTAACTTTCAACCTGAAAACAAGAACATCGTTTCTCATTAGGAACTAAATAAGGATCCGATCCAAAAACTAGGTTACGTGATCCTTAGAGAATTATTTCTTTTCTGTGACCTTCATAATACACTTCACAATGACAGATGCAAATGTGTGAGAGCGAGTTTTCAGTGCATCCTTTACAATGAATCATATAAGATGTTTATGCTTAATAAATGCTTAAACAACTGTCTTGGTAATCGACTGCAATCATCTCAAAAATATTTTTTAAAGTCAGTTGTGTTAGTGATTTTCTTTATAAAAAATACACAATTTAATCACCCAAAATTTGTAGCATATAAAAGAGAGGAAAATAAGCAAGACTTCAAGAAGCCATAACAATCCTGAGTTGATAAACAGACTGAGTGATTCTGCACTAATGTACATTAAAGTATTTTATGCTCATTTCCACATACATATTTGCATATATATATATATATATATATATATATATATATATATATATATATATATATATATATATATATATATATATATATATATATATATACACACATATATAATCCTTTAACAAACAGGTAGACTAATTTCCACATGGCTGACATTGTGATGCTGCTCTCACTCCCAAAACAAACAAACAAACAAAAAAAAAAAACAACAACAAAAAAACAAAAACAGACAGCATATTTAGTGACCATTATCAGCACCATTAATCTTATTAAGAGAAAGAATACTCTCTTTTTTGTTGGTCTTCTGAATACTTTTGGAACCAACAAAAAAAGCCCTGTCTTGAAATCATATCGTCACATCATCCAAAAACAAAGTGCTGTTTCGGTCATACTATAATAAATATAGTAAACTAACATTAAATATATAGAATGCAAGGGCACTATGTGAGCCAGGAACTTGTGAGATTGTGCTGAGTGTGCTTCCAGTAAGTGTCTCTTAAGAGTGGAGTGCTCAGAACACCTACACAATTCATTCCAGATATACGTACATGTCAATTGGCTCATCTCCCATTGTATTTGGAAGAAAAAGAACGCTTTTCTGGAGTATTTTTGAGGGAGACATAAAATGCCAAATGGTTGGCAAGGCTGGAAAATATAAAATAATCGGCAATAACATCACTGGATTTTATGACCATGAAATATGGCTTAGGTATTAAATAATACTGCTGAATCACACTAAAGCCTGGCACAGACTAATGTTGGTCAGAAAGACAAATCAGTTGGCATAAAAGTGGTATCCAGAAATACATGATGTGTAGTCAGTTTTGATCACACTGAATTCTCAAAAGTGTTGGCCAAATCCAATTGGATTTATTAAACTCTGAACTCATTTAAAATCACCTTTGAGGGTTAATTTTACAAATGAAATCCTTGTTGTAGCTTTCGTGCACGTGTGTAAGCATATTTGCATATAAACACACACCTGAAAATAATGCACGTAAGCACACTTGCATTCAGATACAAAATCGTTTACATTTGTAAGTGTAACCAGCTGATGTTCACAGCTCCAAAGCACCACTGAGGAATTACTGTGATGGTTGTGCAGGAAGGTACAGAAAGTAGCACTGACACAAGGATTGGAGCATGACCCAAACTAGAAGCGGAGCCAAACTGAATCGGAGCAGAGAAATGATTAACAGAAAATATATAATATTATATGCCCATGCACAGTTCAGATAAATTCTTTAGTGTCACCCTTTATTGTCATCTTCAAAACAATACATCAAGAATGAATACTTTGAGGGAGACAACGAAAGCAGTCTGCCTTTGAAGGTGCGCATAGAGGAAAATAAATCAAAGGTGATGTGAGAAGGGTAACACTGCCACATGCAAGTCTTGTAAGCTTTGAAATTTCTTTGATTATGAAAACAGCTGACAACTCAAAACAAATACTAAGGGAGCCAAGAGTAGTAAATATTTCAGCTCTGCATTATTTAATCGTCCAGGCCTCTAAAATACTTCACTGATAACGGACTAGTTCATGTATGGACCTGGGTTATAATTTTACTCCAGCCTGACTAGATACACTAACTTTAGACAAAACAGTGATCATGAAATCCTGGTCATCGCTGTCCTATTATTATGAGCTAAAATGGGGAAATATGTACTAGGAGTGTTTCCGCATAACAAAATATATTCAAATATATAGCAAAATGGAAACGTTAAATCCAGTCAGAAGCAACATGTAACTCTAACCTTCCTCGTAGTTGCTTAGTGACAGGTGCGGAACTTACCTGAGTTCAGGATTCAGCAGTGCATCCATTTTGAGGCAGGCCGAGCGAGGAGCACCTTGATGGAAGCTCCCTCACTTGGATAAGAGCAGCTCAGAGAAGCACGCTCTCTGATGTAATGCAAAACCTAAAGATGAGCAACAACACAGATGTGAATCTTTATTTCCGCACACCTTTTCAATCCTACTCTTTTGTACCATTTCTCACTTCATTTTCTAACTTGATGCTGATTTGTTTGGATTGAACCTCAATGTTTACAAAATCTTACTTTTGCACAGGGAACGATACCTGTTAATGCAAACACTCTGTGTTGGTGTAATTAGGCTATGGCAAGAGCAAACTTGTTTGTGTGGTGTGTTATATACCTAGATTAAGAGAAGAACTTTGATACTTAATGGGATAAAAAAAAAGAGCTGTTCGTGTTAATGTGAAGATGTACAACAGTTTGACGCCAATGGAAAAGCTTGCACTGCATAAACACACAAATATCCTGTAAGAAGAAAAAAAAACAACACTGAAGAAAACAGGTCTCAGGAGAATGGTACAGGGTCTGAGCTACACTTGATAAAACGTACAAAAAATACATTTTTGAGAAATCTCTCTGAATGAAGTGTAAACAGTTATTATACCTGTCCTTGGTCACAGAAGATACCCTTTGTTTCAGAGAGGAAAAAGCCTTAAAATGTACAGAAAACGATAACAGAGCTTCAATATTGCTTACTCGATCGATACAATAAATAAATAAACAAATAAAACACAAAAACCCAGGTCTTACAGGGAACAGATGCTCCTACTGATGCACAGCAACATATTCATGTTTTAATCTATACTGAGTATAGACACATCCAACGCATAAACATAATCCCAAATGGACAAATAATAATGTAGATTTAGCTCGCGTTTACCTTTTTATCTATTCTCGGTTGTTGGAAACAGGACAATCGTGTACAATGGCGTAAAAATGTGCTGGGGTTTAAAACAAGGCAGTCCACGAGAATTACCCCCAATAAACGCAAAAACACAGGAAGGAGATGTGGGGGTTGTAAAATGTACACCGCGGACCTGAGGCCTAACATCTAGGCCTTTCTATCCGTCCGTGTTAGCGACAAATAGATTGTAATGTCTGATCTAATTTTGACGTTTTGTCTCTCCGTTTTTCTGTGTGTTTGAATTGATTTCAACGAGGTTTAGCTCACGTACTTTATTTAGTTGGTTTAGTTAAGCAAATATGGTGCCATTAACCAGTTATGTATGATGTTAACGAATGCTAAAAAAACAAACAAAAAAAAACAAAGTCGGTTAGTTCAACTGTACTGATGGCTAAATGTCTTCTTTCTATATGTAGGTTTTCTTTACGTGGATCTCGTCCTTATTTAGTCCCCTTTATGTAGAGAACAGTGTCGTGTCCATAGCAAGTCGGATTATTGTGATTTCTGCTCTTAGTAAGATAGCAGGCGTGGTAAACCAGTCGGATATCGAGAACTAGTTAGCTCGCTGGCTGACTAGCATTGTAGCTAGCAAGGCAACATTCTGTAGATGTTTGTGTTCAGACTACAAGTTAATTCAATTGTTATAAGGGAATGTAAACACCGAGAAAATACTCACTTTGCACTCTGGCCTAGTTCAGGTAAATCCCCCATCGTCGACACCAAGAGTGGTAATCTCTTTCGGGTGTTTAATAAACATCCACCATCAAACGTCAAATCCACACGGGATAGCCGACTAGCCTTCACCGAGCTCTCGCCAGCTAGCTGCTAACTGCTAACTGTCCTCAAAAGCAAGTCGTCCTACGTATAAAGTGGACGCGTTTAGGGTCAAATCAGTTTTGAATTAATAGCAGACGCGAGATAATCCGATAGAGTCCATGAATAAAGACGGGGTTTGCCTTTGGTGCACTTTCTTAGCACGACAGAGCATGTCGTGAAAAGCAACCTCCTTTTTGCTTCATGGTCTAGTGAAGACGGCCAGAGCAAAGCTCACACTATCCTGATTCGATACAATGCGCCGGTTTCGACTCCACCTCTTCAGCCGCATTCAGCGCGAAGACGACACCGATAAGCACACTTCAGTGGAGATCCTTATTAAAGACTGCTTATAACCGGCCACAGCAGGCCAGGCAGATACTACTACATGATAGTGTTTGAATTGTGGACTGTTCGTGCGTTTGTTACAAGGGATAAAATAGAAACTCAGACTCTGTTAGCTCCCAGCGCTAACATCACTTAAATTAGCCTTGGGACTCTATTATTAATCATTAATCACTGTTGTTGTTGTTGTTGTTGTTGTTTTGTTATAAGTATAAAGCATGTCTGCTGTAGTGCTGCAAGTTGGGCAATGTGGAAATCAGCTCGGTCTAGACTGGTGGAAGCTTATAAATAAAAAGTCAAACCATCACAAGAAAAGGTAACCAACTTACTTTTAACCCAAAAAACAAAAAAACATCCTGTTATCATTCATTTAAGACAATTTGTCTTTTTTTTTTTAGATGTCCATTCAGCTCCAGAAATGGTGAACTAGCAGCAGTGTGTGTTGACACTGAGCCCAAAGTCCTCAGAAAAGCTTATGAGTTTGTAAAAAATAGGTAAGTCTTATTCCCAAAGTCTGAAATATTTAATTTTTTTGTTATAAGAGAAACATTAAGTTTAGTTCTGTCATCCAGGAAAATCCGTCCATCTAACATTATTGAAGGGAAAGGAGGACGTGGAGGAAATTGGGCATATGGTCAGTCCAGAGTTATTCTCAATGCACTTTGTATATCTCATGGTACAATTATTATTTATTTTAAAATATACATTATATAGGCACAAATTATACTTACGTTTTGCATAGAAATGATGCTTCGTGTTGTTCCAAAGAAATAAAACACGCAGATATTTAAAAGCGTGTCGGTTATTTGAAGTTACACTTTAAACTTAACTTTTTTTTCACATTTGAGTGATTAAAGATAATGAAAGCTTCACTTTTACAAATCCATATTTTTAAGGATGATAACAATAAACTAGTATAGCAAATGTATTAGATTAGTCAAATGCCCATGTTAATAAGAGGCATATGTATTTTCATTATTGCATGGGGAATTATGTTATTTCATTTTTTGCAGCGTTTCTGAAAAACCAAGTAACCCGAGCTGTTATTCTGAATCTATAAAACAGGTTACCATGGAGCCAGATTTGAGGGTGACAACGGCTTACTGAAGCAAACAATGGAGGCATTGCGTCAAGAGGCAGAAAGACAAGATTACTACGGTGGAACCGTTCTCCTGCACAGTCTGACTGGAGGCACAGGGTCTGGTGAGCAGTATGGCCCAGCAGACAATATTTAATTTCTTCATCAAAAACAGTGAACTCACTCTTTGGCATGAAAATTACATTTAGTAAAAAAAGAGAAGACAAATAAAATCCTGTATATCTTTATTTCCACCCTTATGGGCGAGCAGGTCTCGGTTCACGGCTGTGTGAGGAAATTCGTGAGGAGTTTCCTGTGCGTCACATCTTGACTGTATCTGTGGTCCCTCATCACAGTGGGGAGAGCCCGCTCCAGCACTACAACACTTTACTGAGTCTAGCAGCACTACACAGGTTCAAATGTTCATTTATTAGATCAGAATTTATATAAAAGGGAAAATAATACAGTTTTCTGTGACTAAGTTCCTCCCAACTCACAGGTCGGCCGACGGCATACTTCTTTTCCATAACGATCATGTATTAAGTCGTGCTGGATTTCAACAGAAATCACATGCAGGGTTTGGAACTGTCTCCTGTGGTTTTCCACAAAGCACAGTCTCAGTAATGAATACACACATAATCTCATGCATGGCTGGACTCCTGATGCCAGTGAAAACTCTAACTACATGCAGGTAAATTTGATTCTGTGCAAAATTTGCCTGTTGAGCATGACTTGAGTATCAAATTTCTTATAATATCACATTTTAATCATGTCTTATGTAGTCCAAAGAGTTGATGATTGAATTGTTTTAATTCAGTATGTTTTCTTAAGACCTCATATGGTCACAAGTTTGTCACATCACACCCATATGAAGGCCGTCCCCAAATTTTGAAGCTCACAATTCTATAGGATGTCTCTGTTTGCTGTAGCGTTACAATTTCTCTACCCTGGAACGAAGAGGTCCAAATTGTTCTAGCATGACATTGTCCTTGTGCACAAAGTGAGCTCTATGAAGACTTTGTGAGCTTTGCCAAGTTTGGACCTTTATAGGCCTGCACAGAACCCTGACCTCAGCCCCTCTGAACGCCTTTGGGATGTACTGGAACAGACATCCTCAGTTGACATCACCGGCTGACCTCACTAAAGCCTTTAGTAAATAAATGAGCACAAATCACCACAGCTCGGACATTTAGTGGAAAACCTTCCCAAATGAGTGGAGATTATTATAACAAAGGTGGTTTTCTATCTGGGATGGGATGTTCGACAGACACATGTGGGTGTGATGGTAATATGTCCAGAAACTGTTGGTTATATAATGAAATTAGTGATTTCCATAAAGTGGCCAGAGTTTGGGAATGGAGCCATGGGAATTGGTGAGGTCTGTATGCCCTATTCCTACAGCGAAGCTACTCTACACCACTCAGGCTTCTGCTAGGTAAGTTGTGATCAGCTCAGTAGGCCGATTGTGTTTTAATATCTTGATTTGTGTCTGTGTGTGTGTGTTAAGATGTTTTAATAATGTGTATTGGCAAGTTTGCACATTGCTAATAATTTCTTATAATTCTCTCTAGTGAGATGTCACAATGGGACACTTTAGCCAGTGAAACAGTTCAGAATCTACCTCAGCTTTCACCTGATGGAAAACCTGTATCCTTAAATAGGCATTCTGAAAGCAGGGATAATTTGTATTTGTTGATGTTTGGTTAAAGAGCTTCGATTCAAGTAATGTGCACTACTTCTAAAACAGGTATTTAAAGGCTTCATGACAATCTGATCTTTAAATATTGTAAACAGACCATATACATTTGATAGTCCAAATTATTTTATGCCTTGACCCATCCTAACTCTGTTGTTAATCTTTTTGCAAATGAAGCAATAATGCAAGGATTGTAACAGAAATAGAAAAAAAATATATTCCTTCCATATATTTAAAGCTTCAGGATGTAGATTTAGGATGTATATTTAAAGCTTCAGAATTGATTCTAAAATGTGGCTTTTTCTTTTTATTGTGTGCACCAATATTTTAGATAGAATTCAAGGCTGTGTCCCAAAGTGCACAGTAAAGATTATACCTAAATAGTATAATAGTGACAGACTTTTTAGTATCCATGGTATGCAGTTTGGGATGTGGCCAAAGTGTGTTTCTACAGGAGTGTTATGAGAATAAATTCATTTTATAGTCAACAACTCAACACAAGCTTGTCATGAAGCTGTATTTATTCAGTTCTTTATGTAAATGCCTGAGCTGGCAGCAGTGACTAGCTTCAACAATATTGTGATATAAATGCTAACGTTGCTGTTGAAAGAAATGAAATGTATTTGTGTTTGTGTGTTCGTTATTCCTTATTGCTGAGTACAGTATTCTAGTCGTGCTGTGCTGGCAGTTGCACGTGGAAACCACGACAACTCGTTTATTGTTTCAAAAGCCCTGCAGAAGTTGAGACAAGCTCATAGGTGTGTCCCATGGAATCCTTTTCCTGTTGACCACTGGACTGGTGAGCTTTGTTTCACCACATCATTTGTTCAGTTTTGCATGAAGGACCCACGTCACTGATTTGCTGATGCTGTTGTTTTAAGCAGTTGTGTGTTCATGCAAGTATATGAAAGGGTACAGAGCCATATACTTTAAAACTTCTTTTTACTCTTTTCCAGATCCCCGAAATGAGGCTAATGTCTGCTTGTCTGCCCGCATGCTCACTGTATGTTCCAACCACAGCAGTGTCACAAGATTATTAGGCCATGTAGCTCAACGTGCAACACAGATGTTGAAAGCAAGAGCCTATCTACACTGGTACGAACGTTATGGCATAGAGACAGAGGAATTTCAGAGGGCATTAAATACACTTTCCGATCTCACTGAGAACTATGAGACTCAGTGAGGCTTAATGCACTAATGGAATTTGTCATGGATGTTGGTTCAACCCTAGGTTTGTGCTTAGGTGTTAAAAGGTCTTCACCTGCAAGCAAGCAAGTTTATAAGCTTAGAAATATAATTAGCCACATATGCTGGTGAAAAAAAAATTATATAATATATCTTAAATATTTTGTTATTCAAGGTCAGATTTTTTTTATTGTTGAAACTATTTACAACACAATATTAAAAATGATACGTTTTGTCTCATTTCCTTTTCTTTCATCATGAGCTTTAGGTATACAGGCAAAACAGATCTGTACCATTGCATGGGTTTTTCCCTCGTGCCATTACACCCATTGTATAAGTCAGACGACCTGAGTTCATTGAAACATGTTATCTTTTACAAGCCTTGTAGCACTCTGAATAGAAAAAAAACTCTGTTGATGAGTACCAGAATGTCTCTAGGATTTTTTTTTAAAAAGAGACTAAGGATGGAAAAACAAACATAGCAGGTCTTATGCAGAGTGTTGCCAACCACCACCCCACACACACACACACATATCACCACTGCCCCGACTTCCCAGACAGTGCATCAGTTTGGTATAACGACACAGAATGTTGTTATTCCATTTACACCACAAAGATTTGCCAACGATTGCAATGTTTGGTTCATTACAGAAGGACACATTGCACATTTTAATGTTTTATAGGTAGATTTAATCTAGTGAAAGATCTGAGCTAAATACCTTCATTGCAATTTAATCGTAACAGTGGCCATAATCAATGACCCAAAATCCACACTCTTTATTTGTCGTAAAATTTGGATTAAAAAAATCTTTTTTCCTCCAGTGAACCAAAAAACTGCCTTATCTCACAGCAAAACGTCCTATTTCATAAATTGAGGCTATAAATTGTTTAGTCTAAACTTTTGACTTATGTTGGTATATTAAACCTTGTCAAGATTTATAATTCCTTAGTTTGCATTTATGAATTTAGCTTTGTTTTATGCTTAATTTTTGGTATTGTTCTTTTGACAGCAAACACAGTTTATGACTGACATTTTTGGATGTTTTGCACATGAAGAATTACTGTGTTTTTGTGTTTAGTGTTTTTAGCATGATCTTTTCCCAAACTGCATTTTTAGTGATGCAGCGTGTAACGGACAAGGTACATTTCAGTACAGGTTCCTTATTGCATGAATGCTGACCTACATTGGTTTCTTTGCTTTCACAGTTTTAAAACAAAGTTTTTTTTAAAACAAAGGTAGGTTGGTTGTTTTTTTTTTCATCCCATAGTGGATACCAAATGTTCCCACAATGAGTGATCAAGTCAAGTCAAGAAGATTTTATTGTCATTTCAGACATATATAGCTGTTGCAGTACACAGTGAAATGAGACAATGTTTCTCCAGGATCATGGTGCTAAATAAAACATAGACAGAGCTATAAGGACTTAGTTAGTCCTAGCCACATAAAGTGCATCTGTGCAACCAGTGTGAGACGAGACAACATAAGACAGACAAGACAGTGCAGGACAAAAGAGAGTGCATACAAAAAAATTACAAGGCAATACAATAGAACAGAAACAGTGCTGGGTGCTGATGGCAGGTGAGGAGGCCTTGGGTTTAGTCAGAGTTCCAGTTCATCCCACAGGTGGTCAGTATGGATGCGGTCAGGACTCTGTGTGGCCAACACCACCACTTTTTCTACACAAACCTAGGTCTTAACGGTCCTCAATTTGTGCACGGAGCATTGCCATGCCCAGACATGCTTGGGACCCTTGAAGGGAAATTGTATGTGTATGGGTATGATGGTCAGGTGTAAACCTACTTTTGGCCATATAGTGTAGAACAGAGAACAGTGAGATAAATATGTATAGATCCAGCAACGAATATGGACATCATAATATTACTAACATTTGTCTCATCAGAGACCGGTGTAATGTTAGGTATGAAATCGAGTTCTTTAAGATCTACAGCGCTACGCTTAAGATGGAAAGCCAGCCGACCTTTAAAAAAAAGACCTCTTGATATAATAAACTTTTAAATAAAATAAATGTAGACTAACATAAACTGAACAGTACTGTAAACAATACGGTAACACAAACATAGTATCGGATTATAGATTTAATAGTGGTTGAACGTGCATATTAGTATCACCATAGACTTAAATCATTTCTGCAGGTAATTTGGGTCTCTGTTTTTAATTCATTATTGTATTTTAAACCCCCTAAATCTTTGTCATTTCCCACAGCCTGCGTTGTTCCCCTCAGTGCCGTAGATGGTGCTGTGTGGAGCAGTTCCTTCTCTTGTAACGAGCGTAGAGCAAGAAGACTCTCCTTCGGCTAGCTCGCTATTAGCAAGATACGCTGCTAATAGCGTTTTATTATTAAGGAGAAAGCATATTGCCGTCCTGCTTATACAAGCACTACAGCGATTTATAAGCTAAATCAGGTGCCGGTTCGTGGCAGCTTGTGTAAGTGATTCGGTAAAGAGCGTCCGATTTGCGCTTTGCTTTGTATGTGCGTCATCGTGGCAGCCATACTTAGCATTGTTCTTATAGCAACCGTTACCATGCTAACTACGACTTAGACGTTAAACTAAGATACTGGACAATTCTGTCAGTCTGTTTTGTGGTTTTCTTGTCGCGTTGTCACATCTGTTTGGGTTGTAAATAGTTTAAGTAATCCACCGTGTCCTGTAACGGTACTGTGTTAGCTGTTGTTTGGCTAAATGGCTAATTTGATAGTAGTATTTTCTTCGTCAAATGAGATAACATGGCTGATGCTTCATATGTTGATGTTTGTGTGTGTTTGTGTGAGAACCAACAATACATTTTGGAAGCTGGTTTAGTTGCGTTGGTTTTTGTTGGAACGTTTTCCTTCCCAGTTGGTAAAGTAACCTGAGGTGACTTTTAATATATGTGGAGGTTGTTGGGCTTGACTTAGGTTCGCAAGACTGTATTTTGAATATTTCACTTCTATATGTCTCACTTCTCAAGGTCCCTAAAAGCTTGGGAGTTTGTATGGGTTTCCTTTGGGTTCTCTGATTTCCTCCTACCACCTGAAAACATGCTAGTACGTGGAATGGTTATAGTAGTGTGTGTGTGTGTGTGTGTGTGTGTGTGTGTACGTGTGTACGTAATTCCTTGGAAAAATCCCATCTAGGGTGTATTCCTGCCTCGTAGCCAATATTCCTGGGATAGGCCCTGGATTCACCTGAACACTGACCAGGATAAAGTGGTCACTGAAGATAGATGAGTGACTCAATGAACGAAAGTCTTTCTTTCATTTACTGAAAAACTGGTTGACGTGTGCCAATCCCTGTGTGTACCTCATAAGGACATATCCGATTTGAGTTCTTGGATGTTAAGGAATGTTTGCACCAGATAATGTCTCAGGCCTTGGGATAACATGCTTATTTGAAATGGTTTGTGAAAATTGGGATTAAGGTGTTTTGAACTCAAAGGTAAGTGATGTGTTGAAAATTGCATTGGGAAAAAAATTGGTATTGAGATGGTAGATGGTATTCTTCAAAGGGGAGTTGAGTGACGAAGTACTTTGAAGAAGAGTATGTGATCTTGGAAGACATGTCAGACATGGAACTGAATTCATTTTTGTTGTAGCAGTAGACACTATTGTGGTGTGAAATGTTATTCGAGTGGATTTTACAAAAGGATCTGATTAGTGTGTTTGTAATCTATCAAATCTGAGGGTTATTTTTTTTTTCGCATTGAGAGAGCTGGGGAAATTGTAAGGAATGAATGTTGGATTGCTCAGGATGCACGTTTAAGTTTTTCTTCTTGAGAACCGGAGTCGTGTTATGGTGGCGGATAAGACAAGGGATTAAGTAAGCTTGTTACCCAAAGCAAGAAATAAGTAACATGCAGTTGGAGTCATAATTTATTCTGTGTGCACGTATGATAATCGCTCTTTGGTCCACAATTAGGCTTTGGTTTTTGGAATTATGGAAGACCTTGAATACTGTGTCATGGTGGACCATGGCCAAGATGGAGATAACAGTATCATGTGTACTTTTGTCTGCAGGTGCTGTTGTGTGTGCCATCATGGCGGTGGTCATCCGCTTACGGGGACTTAGAATCACAGCTGGTTCTGACGACATTCGCAATTTCTTCACTGGCCTTAGAATACCCAATGGTGGGGTTCATATAATTGGTGGAGAACTTGAGGAAGCGTTCATAATTTTTGCATCCGACGAAGATGCGAGACGAGCGATGACTCGCTCAGGAGGATGCATTAAGGGCTCTCCAGTCACCTTGCTTTTGAGTAGCAGGTCAGAGATGCAGAAGGTTCTTGAGGATAGCACGAGGCAATCCGAAGCAAATAATAGAAGGAATTACAAGGAGGTTGTCAAAAGACCAGCTGAAGGAAGATCGTCACTGCATGAAGACGTGAACATAGATATGCGAAGAGGAGAAAATCAAAACCTGGGAAACAGACCACCTCTAGCTTCTCCTAATGATCCTCGAAGTCTGAAGAGAGATGGAGACAGCCTCTATTTGTACTTGTCTGGAATGCCATTCTCAGCAACGAAGGAGGACCTCCGTGTCTTTTTTGACGGTATACAATTCGATGACCTAATCTTTATGCGAAACAGGTATGGAATGTTTAATGGATGTGGTTTGGTCAAATTTACAACCAGAGAGGATGCCAGTGAAGGTCTGAAAAGGGATCGAAAATTCATTGGGCCACGTTACATCAGAGTAATGCCAGCCTCAGAACATCAGTGGATCAGATCTGGGGGCTCGGTTGTATCTGTTGGTGCAAGTCGGGGATCTCGAACAAGATCTCGCTCTCCAGTTCGCCATCGTTCACATTCTCCTTCCAATGAAGAGTTTGGGGTGTTGTATGAAAACCTCCCATATTCAGTTGGAAAACGGGATATAAAAGCCTTACTCCATCCTCTGTCATTGACCGATGACCAGATCAGTATTTTTGTTGATAGAAATAATAATAGGAGCAAATTGGCTATTGTGGTGTTCAAGAATCTAAAAGACTATTGTTCTGGCCTGGCTCACCACAAGGAAACCTTTCTGCACAGTGTTGTTTATGTGTCTCCCATCTCTAAAGAAAAGATTGCCGCTATGCTAGAATCTACTGATAACCCAAGAGAAGAACAGCGCAGATCCAGCAGATCATCTGAACCAGCACAGAGTGTTTATGACTCTGAGAAAAGGTGCATATATGTTCGCAACTTGCCTTTCGATGTCCGGAAAGTAGAGATCATGGACTTCTTTCATGGATTTCAGCTTTCGGACGACAGGCTTATCCTGCTCCATGATGACAGAGGAACTGGGCTTGGTGAGGCTTTAATCATTTTTCAGACCGAAAAGGAGGCACTTATGGCACAGTCTTTAAACGGGCAACGATTTCTTGGATCAGAGGTCATGCTGAAGTGCATCACCTGGGCTCAGATGCAAGAATTTGGTATTGACAGCAGCCGCATGCCTGAGAGGAACTTTCAAAGAGAGACGCCAAGATACGACAGCGAGCCAAATTTCCTTAATGACCGAATGCATCAAGAAAATTGTGACATTATGCCTGATCCTAACTATGGTCTTGGAAAGAGTAGTGTTCCATTGGAGCATTTTGAAAACCCGGCCACTTACGGAGGGGAGGCATGTGGTCCAGACAATCATCAGTATGGACCACCAAAACAACAATTTAATCAGCCGACGTGCGTCAGGTTGCACAACCTACCCTCTAAGATAAGGGTTGATGAAATTTATGACTTCTGTTATGGGTACAGAGTAATTCCAGGGTCGGTCTTGTTGCAGTATACTAGGAGTGGAGCACCTACAGGCACTGCAACTGTTGTGTTTGAAAACCACAGTGAGGCTCTCACTGCTGTCCAGGAATTAAATGGAAGACCCATTGGTACAAGGAAAATTAACATTATGCTAGTGTAGAATGAGACATTGGGCATTTCATAAGTAAGCTGTTTATAATGATTAGTCCCTTTTTTTTTCTTTTTTTTTTATTAATTTGCTAAATATTAAACTTTTTCTTGCCTCTAGGTAGTAATACAACAAAGATTACATGAATTAAATGAACTTTTATTCTTTTAGAAACTTAAGTTATGCTATGATTTATAACCTTTTTTTTCTTTCCAGAATCGTTTGTTCATTTGTTCATAAATGAATGTGTAGTGATGTTGATTTATGAACCACTCTATTTTTCATTTAAGGTGGATGCCTACTTTTTATGACATGCACCTAATACATGTATACTGTATAGTTATTTAAAATCATATAACAGCATTTTCTGGTGTTCATTATGTACAAAATGGTCCAAGACATCAGTGTGAAATAACAGTAAAAAAACAAAACAAACTAATTTTGGATAAATAATATGCAAAGTTCAATGAAAAACAAAATAGAAACATTACAATGTTCTTCTCAATGTTGGTTGAAATTTGTCGATGCTACTGATCAAGGCGTAAACTGTCTATGCCCATAAAAAGAGGACCAGCCTGCTATTCTGCTCAAACAGGGATAATCTGGATTCACCACTGTCTCAAATTTAGTCTCATTGGCCACTATAATAGGAACACTTGTATCCCTGCTCATTCATGATCAATACAGGTTCTCAGTTTAAAGTGATTGGTTAGTGTAGAGCAGCGGCGCCCAATCTTATCCACAAAGGGCCGGTGTGGGTGCAGGTTTTCATTCCAACCAAGCAGAAGCCACCCCTGATTCCACCTGTTTAATCAGTTGTTCTTGGCTTTTAGTAGACTCTGGTGTGGCTTCTGCTCGGTTGGAATGAAAACCTGCACCCACACCGGCCCTTTCCCGATAGGTTTGGACACTGCTGGTGTAGAGGGACAGATTATTATATGTTAGCTTTAGTTAGCATTTCTATTCATTGTCACACAGGAGAAAAGGACATTCATGATTTCCAGCCTGGATGAGGTTAAAGCAGACCCACAGCTGCCTTCTCCTGATCTTATCCCTAGAGTACATGAAGATGCCATGACCCTTTGCCTGTACATGACCAGCAACTTCATCTCTCATGTCCACAGAAAAGACAGCCACTTTTTTTTTTTTTTTAAACTTTTTTGTTGTTTCCTTGTTAATATTTTGGTTAATATGTATTAATGTGAGCCAAAAAATTAAGTATTTGACATATAATGTACATGTGGTGCACTGATTTTTAAAAATTTTTTATTATAAGCTTTATTATGATTAATACAAACCCACTTGTGTTTCTTTTTACTGAAATAAAAAAGTACAATGGAATTAATTTCATATTACTGCAACTCAGTATTAAAGCACACCAAGTGTTATAATAAAGCAAATAAATCGGCTGGATAAAATTGTGAATTCTGGTGTTCTGGTCTGGATATGTTATGTCTTAATACGTTTCCAGACATTGTTCCTTATCTAGGGCTTGTTTTGATGAATTAAAAGTTAAACATCATTTAGAGTTTCTGTTGTTTACAAATGAATGGGTGACTAGTAAGATGGGTAACTGGAGATGTGAAGGAAACAAGTGTGATAACACGGGTACCTTTCTCTTTTTTTTTATAGCCTGGTTTCATTTATTTATTTAAACCCCAGCTGTAGTGTGTTCTGTATAAGACCATGCCAGGTAAATGAGATGGCTATCTGACTAGGATACTCATCAAAATGGCGGCTCATGCACAGGACGGCATTCACTAAATTCCGGGGTTTCGTTACCACGACGTAAAACGGGCGTTTCTGGAGATCTTGGAAAAACGCCCTCTTTCAAAAAGAAAGAAAAAGAAAAGGTCACCGATCATGCGCAGAGTGATGCATAACGAAAGAGAAATAAAAGCAACGCTACGATGGATAATGAAGGCCAAAACAGTCATACAGGTAGATTTTATATTTTATATCTATTATGCTTTATTATCTTACAGTCAAGCTATTTTCGAAAACAAATAGACAACCAAAAACCTTTTTTTTGTATAGCCTATGCATCTTTCCACAGTTACGTTATACTGAATATATATAAATAAAAATATCATGGAGACCAAAGTAATGAACCTGTTTATACTTTAATACTTTATTAATATACTTTGTTTCTATCAGACTGGCTCCCAACACATTTCAAAATATGTTCATTTTCGGAAGAGTACATCACAGGAATAGTTTCTTCAGAAGAAGAACTGAAACATCTACTGGAAAGTCACAAGCGTGCATCAGGCACATCTTACACAGTTTGGTCATTTAACTGCATGCTTTTCCCATTATGAAAAATATGTTTGTAACGTTACTTGTTTCTGTATTATGTTTCTGTAATACCTTGTAAACATTATTTGCCATGACCAGTGTTGTGCTAGTTACTAAGAAAAAGTTACTAGTTACAGTTACTAGTTACTTCGTTCAGATTACTACAGACAACTTGATTACTTTGTTGATTACTTAAACCAAAAAGTAACGCGTTACTGTTAAAAGTAACGTTTTCGTTACTTTTTTAAAGAACGTTCTTTAATGTTCCCATTAATGGACAGGACCTTCGGACCAGAAAGACACAGCTTACATTTGACTAAAAGGTTTTTGTTTTTATGCTCAACTTTTAAAGTGAAATAATGAGCATATTTCCACTTTGAGAAACGTCTTGCTCTCGCCTTGACTCGACATTACTGCCGCACATACCAGAATAAACGGACACACGCCCACAGTGCGGCGTCTTCGTGTTTACAGCAGGGGCGCCCCCAAGGGGTGGATAATGAAAATCCACAATAGTTCAGACAGACAGACAGACAGAAAAACACACAAAAAAACATATACCAATCCTACAATGCGTCGCTGCTGTAAACAGGTTAGGCAGTAGGCTACACTTCAGCCACAATGAATTAATTTAAATTAAGTAAGGACAAATGCATCATAATGCGTTAGAGTATTACTTACTGTCAAAAGCAACTGCGTTACGTAACGCGTTACTGCCCAACACTGGTCATGATATAAGGAAAACACATTACAACAAATATAGTATAATTCTCTGTATAGAGAAATATGCAGTGTAAGAAGACAATAGGTAGCAGAGGGTAACACTTTACAATAAAGTCTAATTTAATAACAGTTAAAGCATTAACTAACAGTGAGCAATACATTTATTTATTCATGCTGTGTCTGTGCCATAATGTTCTGTTTTTCTTTCATTTTTAATTTCAATTGTATTTTTTCCTCATAACAGGTCTGATGACAGTCACAAAAAACAGAAAGTGACACCACGATGGCTATGGAAAGTAGAAGACTATTCAGAACATGTCCCACTCTCTGTGAAAAGAAGGGGGATATATGCTTGTCAGCACGGAAAGAACTACAAGAAGACAACCACAACAGATGATCTGGTGTGTATCGCTACACATTTGTTCACCACACTGGTTATGAATTTCATGCAGAGGGTGAGTAAATGACAGAAATTTTATTTTTGGGTGAACTACTGTAACCCGTTAGTGGCAAAAATGTTTAAAGGTACTTTTTTGCCACTCTTGTGGGTAATAAATAAAATTTTATGTATCTAACGAAAGAACATTGCAGCTGGAGCTACTCCACAGCAATTGGTGTCTCACTTGGTCTTAAATATTATAATATAAATAAGTAAACACTTATTACAGATTACAGGTGTACTCGACTGATTCAGGACAAAAGACAAAAACATGGTTGGGAAGATGTGTTCATGGTGTACTCAAACATTATATAAATGTTGTAAAAAAAGATATATAGTGTGCCTTTAAAATGTAAGAAATTCATATATTCGCACAGTTTATATTTGTCTACATAATTAATTTGTACCATTTGAGCATAAAACATTCAATCTTTTTTTAATGCAGGGAAACAAGGTTTCTGCAGTCATTCAACGAATTTATATACAGCGCCCTTCATAAGTATTTGAACAGTAAAGACAATTGTCAAGACATATATTAATATGAGGCAGAAGTACAGAATGTCAATTTTATTATTGACTGTTTCAACACAAAATGCTTCACCAACTAAGTAGTACAGCACTTTTCATCAGAATTTCATCCCTCTGCCTAATGTGAGCATAAGTATTGGGTTTAAGCTAATATGTAATTATAAATCCCTTGCAAGTAATCACAGGAGCGAGTCTGTGACCCATAGACATCACCAGACTCTTGGTTTCAAACTTTTCCAGGCCTTTAATACAGCCATTTTTTAACAGTTGCTTGTTTTGGGTGATTTTACTGACAGTTATTTCAGAGTTTTTTTCATTTGTCTGTCATCAAGTGCTGTTGATGTTCTCAGCTGACCTGGGCGTTGTTGGTTGCTGAAGCTTGCCAGTGGTTTCTGTCTTTTTTCAGGACATTCCAAGTCAATCTCCAGATTTAAATCCTATTGAACAATCATTTCACCAGTTGACAAGGAGACTTAACGCAGAAACGCCCCAAACAAGCAGAGTTGAAAATGGATGTATTAAAGGCCTGGCAAAGCATTTCAAAGTGTGAAACCAAGAGTCTGGTGATGTCTATGGGACACAGACTCACTCCTGTAATTGATTGCAAGGGATTCACAAGTAAATATTAGCTTTTAAACTCACTTTGTTAAACTGTTCCAATACTTATACTCACATTAGGCAGGGGGTTGACACATTAAAAGTGCTGTACTTCTTGGTTGGTAAAGCATTTTGTGTCGAAACAGTCAATAATAAAATGTGACATTCCTCATTAAAATATTTATATCATATTTGTAAATGTTTTGACACCACAGCTAAAAGAGCAAATTTGCCTTTACTGTTCCAATACTTATGGAGGGCACTGTATGCTATATGAAATTTTGTTCACTCAAATAAATGTTAGTGTCTGGCCCAAAAAATATTTAATGTAAGTTTTATTTTCTTTTTTTCTGCAGCATACTGAACATGAATACACAAGAAGAAAAAT
This sequence comes from Tachysurus fulvidraco, assembly GCF_022655615.1. Classification (NCBI taxonomy): domain Eukaryota; kingdom Metazoa; phylum Chordata; class Actinopteri; order Siluriformes; family Bagridae; genus Tachysurus; species Tachysurus fulvidraco. Next base: position 21,507,903 of record NC_062520.1, on the reverse strand, counting down.
GCTCCATATTCAAAACAGCAAGAAAGTGGATTGCCCAGCAAAACTTTATGTGCGGTATATAGAAAGGTAAGTATTACATTAGCATGGCTTTATATACAGCTTACATCATATGTAGACAGGAATACATTTATAAAAGTGATTGATATCCAAAAAAGTTTGAAATAAAAAGCTATTTTTTTTTTAAATTTTACTTAATATTTACTAATCTTTTGAAGACAAATAGCTGTACAACTTAATGTAGCTTTAAAACAGTGGGAACAGTGGGTCTCATTCACTAATAATTGTGTAATTTACATCTTCACATGTTTATAAGTACATCAAGAGTATTCAATTTATTTTTATCACTTCCTACATTATTCAGTAAATTTAGAATACATTTTAGAATCAAAGTTATTGATGAAACATGATTTGTTCATGAAAACGTTTACACAGATTTCATGCACAAATTTGTGCGTTGCTTAGTGAATGAGACCTAGTGGTTCTTAACTGTTTTTGCTTAGTGCCCCAGTTTGACACCAAGTGCTGATGAATCAACTAAGCTACAGATTTGTAACTACAGTGTTTCTTTCATGTTTTTCATGACTCTATATAAACAGACTCACAATTGAGAACCACTGCTTTAAAGTTTATACGATTTGTTACTTTTTGTGTAAAATCAATTTAATTAGTAAAGAATTGCATATTTCTTGTGTTGTCTTATAAAAGGGTGGTTCAACATATTGAAAAATTATTGAATGGGTATCAATAAAAAATTTTGTTTTTCACAGATATGATCAGTTTGCTGTGGCTAAAACAAGTTCTAGAACCACAAAACAAGTGGCATTAAAAGAAAACACCACTGTCACTTCAGAAATTATCCATGTCAAAATACCTCTGGCAGGAGCACACAAAAACCACAACACTTCACAAAACTGTCATTTCTCAAATAACATCCATTACAATGTTGCTTTAACACAAGATTCCCAGCGTAATGAAATCTGCAATCAAGAAGATAGTCCTGTACCATGCACGGGGAAGCAGAAACAGTAGTGAGTCACCAGGTGTCGCAATCGATCAGTGGCATTTACGTGAACAGCTCAAGACTTTGCATGACATTTCATATATTTGCACTGATAAAGAAGCTATCAAGAATGCATCCAGAGTTGTACATGGCCTTTGTGAGACCCTGAAAAAAGTTTACCCAAGAAAGATGGCCTGGTTCTCCAGCAGCAAGAACCTGCCAAGAAAAACGTTAGAGCTTTACCAAGTTGCTTGAAGAAAGTCAAACACAAAACACCCAGGAAACATAAAACAGTGGCAATTGATGAAAATGAAGGTATGTTTGACTTTTTTGATCATATACAATGTTTGTTAAAGAGTTATTTTTGAGGAATACAGTATCAAACCAAAAAATATTTTTTTCATCCTTTACTCATGCTCATGTTGTTCCAAACCCATAGAGTATGCTGTTAATGATAAATCAGTGAAGTTTGCTCTCGCAAGTAAGTTTTGAGTTTTCATTTACCGTATTTAATGTGTATGTGTTGATCAGTGTTTATGTGAATTAAAATCTAACAGTTGAATGGCAATGACTGTGGGGTGTTTGTAAATATGCAGACTTCCTTTCTCAAGGAAAGCCACTCACATTCAGACAGGTACAAGGGTAACTGTTCACACATTTAATCCTCAAACATTTTATTACGCTCCTGATTCATCTGTCTCTCTGTAGTGCGACATTCCACCCTTCAGAAAAGTGATGGTTTGGGAGATCAGAAGATCCTGTAAGCCCTGAAGCATCAAGTCCTTCAAACATCATCAAACATCTTATGTTCTTTTTGTGTAAATATAAAAAAGGAATATGAATTTATGAATAATTACAAGGCTTTTCTTTACAAGCAGTGGGCTGTGGAAAAGTACAGAGATGAATAAAATCTTAGGTTAAACTGCAGATTTGTCTTGTGTTATAGAACTCATGATAGAATTGATGTAAATTCAGTAAGCTTACTGAAGTGAAATGGGTATACCATAACTGAATAGTATATTGTGAACCTGGAAATCTCAGGTTATAACAGTATTAATGTCATTTGACATGAAAAACCTGAGATCAGGACAGGTATCTCAGGTTATAACAGTATTAGTCATTTGACATGAAACACCTGAGATCATGAAAGGTATATCAGGTTATAACATGTATTTTAGATAATAAGTATGAATGTCACGAAACGCTAGCGACTGAGGAAAGATTATCTTAAATTGTAACAGTATGAATATAATTTAAAAAACACACACCATCTCGATAAGCAACTTATCTGATCGTTGACCTTTGCAGATTATCAAATAGGCTACGTCTGCCCGATGACGCAATATCTGTTACACTGTTCTGAAATCCCTGGAAATAAGTGCATCTCTTCACAGGACACTGCCTCGTGACGTCACACAGGGATGGGGAATCATTTGGAATCACTATGGGGAGTCATTTAGAATCAACTTATTAGACCCTCCTGAGGCCTCCTCCCCCCTGAGGCTATACCTAAATAGCACAATTGTACCTATGTAGTGTGTTTAGATAACACCAGGAACACACTACATAGTGCACTATAAAGTCGAATACAGAGAGATATCGGCTGATCCCAGGTGATGAGTCAGGAACAGCACACTACTGCATTAAATAGGGTGACAAAAGTGCTGCCCCTAATTGTGTCACCCTCTGTGAAGATACTATGTAGTATGTAGTAGGGTAGTATGTTTTAGTATGTAGTAGGGTAGTATGTAGCAGGGTAGTATGTACCATGTAGTAGGGTAGTGTGTAGCAGGGTAGTACGTAGCAGTATGTAGTATGTACTATGTAGTAGTATGTAGTAGGGTAGTATGTACTATGTAGTAGTATGTAGTAGGGTAGTATGTAGTAGAGACCGTTTAACAGAGAACACTGATTCCTGCGTTGGAGAAATACATCACGTAAGACAGCGATGACAGGTTAATTATTGTAACTTTTTAAAGTAGTCCTTTGCACTACAGGTGAAATCACGGTAAGGTTTCAGTGTTATCTGTTCTAAAGCTTTATAAACACTGAAGCTTCAGCGTTAGCATGTCGGCTTTATGATCACGACACCGGCTGCTAACACAGTTTGATCTGTTTAGCGGTTTAAAGTTGGCCACAAATTAATTCCGACTGTTTGCTGTGTTGTAACCTTTATGGCCAAATACCAGGAGTGATGTTGATTCCTTCCATGAGTTAAATAGTATAAGAATAGCATTGATTTATGTGTTTATTTCTGAAATGGCAATTGTGAGGGAAAGAGGTCAACTTTAGCTAACATCTAGATGTTAAAACTGTGGTTATTTGATTAAGCATATTATAATAAATACTATATATAAACTATACTATAAACAAATTTGTGGATCTATCCTTAACTATAGCAAAGATTTGCACCATAGTTTTATTCTGAGCAGGTTATCAAGTCTCAAATTAAATCCAACTGCATCTAAAAATGGCACAAAAGGGATTTTTCTTCCTTTGCTCTTAGGAACCATGATCAGATTTGTGTGTAAAAGTTTTGATTTACAGTATCAACATTATGGCTTTCGTCGTCGCCTGGTACAGCCATCATCTGCTGCACAATAAAGCTTTATCCTTTCCAGTGGTGGCGTGGCTTGTTGATCAGAAGGTCAGGGTTCAAGCCACAGCACTGCTAAGCTGTCACTGTTGGGCAATTAAGCAAGGCCATTAACCCTCCCTGCTCTGGGGGCTGTTGTATCATAGCTGCCCCTGCACTCCGACCCCAACCGATCTCACTGATAAACTTGATTATGCTGGAGAACCAGTAGTAGAAACACTACAACCTTTTATTACTTATGACAATCAAGGAAACTTTTGCAAAAATTCCTGGTAGCTTTTATCATTTCAGACGAAGGGTATGCAAACTTTTGCATTATGCTGGACCTGTGCATGCTTCACATCAAAAGGGGTTATTCCTTCAATACACCAGCAATAAAATATGTGTGTATTCTTCTGTTTAATGTTCGTGTTAATAAAGTAAATAGTGTTGATTAATGACCACACATAAAGTGGTTTATTTAGTCAGCATGTTTATGAATCTTCACTATGACTTGTATGAAGAGAATATTTTATTTCATCAGAATAATGGAGGTTTCCACAAGGAGGATGCGTAATTTGGAGCCAGCAAGGCCACTACGCAGACTAAATAGTCATCAAGGTAAAAACAGTCTGTCTGGGTCAACCTAAATACTTGATTCGACACCTAACCTGAGCAGACCTGTTGCAGTAAACACCTCTGTTTGCCTTTCTTCTAATTGATGTGCTCTTTATGTGTGTAGTGGTCACACATGTAGTGGCGGAGCCTCGGGAGAACCCAAGAGAAACACCAGTAAGGCATTTTTTTGTTGTTGTTAATGCTTATGAAGTTATAGGGTATCAGTTACATTGTCACCATCTTTTCATTTTTATCTCATACCATTGGTACCCTTTTCTAACACCACAGTACCTGTTGTTCATGTTAAAGGTAAACACGATAAGAGAGGAGCATTTTAATGAAATTCTCAAGCTGAACAGCCAAAAAAAAGCACCTGAGAAACCAGGTAGGAATCATTCAGGTATTCAGTCTTTGTTACGTTATTAAACTAAACACAACATGGTGTGATCCAAAGTGTTTAAATCATCTTATACTACAGACATTTGGCAATGATTACAGTTTTTTTTTTTTTGACCACTTTTGATTAAATGATGTGTGAGATTAAAGGTTGTCTCGCTTGTTCTCGATAGAGAGAATATCATACAGCAGAAACTTCTTGATCAAGTTGGCAAATGCACCGATGGCAAAGAAAAAACCTGATTTTCTGCCAGATCACCCAGTAGTTTTGGGCAAGGCGGTAGGTCGCTCTTCATATTAATGGAGGGATGTAATATGAAATTGTGTGGTTGTTTTGTATGGATTGTAAATTCTTTTGTGTAAATATAAGTATTGTGTAAATTCTTTTTTACTCATTGGTAGAGGGAACCAGACACATACCTGCAATTTGGAAACAACTGCTCTAAGGTGGTTATTACACATTAGCTTTAGTTAGCATTTCTATTCATTCTCACACAGGAGTAAAGGAAAATTTTGATTTCCAGCCTGGATGAGGTTAAAGCAGACCCACAGCTGCCTTCTCCTGATCTTATCCCTAGAGTACATGGAGATGCTGTGAACGTTTGCCTGTACATGACCAGCAACTTCATCTTTCATGTCCACAGAAAAGACAGCCACTTTTTTTTAAAATCTTTTTTGTTGTTGTTGTTATTGTTAATATTTTGGTTAATATGTATTAATGTGAGCCAAAAAAATAAGTATTGGACATGTGTTGCACTGAATTACTCTCTTTTTTTTAATTTTTTTTTTTATATAGGCTTTGTTTGTTATGGTTAATACAAAAATACTCGTGTTTCATTTTACTGAAATAAAAAAGTACAATGGAATTAATTTAATAAAACTGCAACTCAGTATTAAAACGCATCAAGTGTTATAATAAAACAAATAAATCGGCTGGATAAAATTGTGAATTCTGGTGTTCTGGTCTGGATATGTTATGTCTTAATACGTTTCCAGACATTGTTCCTTATCTAGTGCTTGTTGTTTTGATGAATTAAAAGTTAAACATCATTTAGAGTTTCTGTTGTTTACAAATGAATGGGTGACTAGTAAGATGGGTAGGATAGCTATCTGACTATATACTCATCAAAATGGCGGCTCATTCACAGGACACTGCCCCTGAGGATATACCCTATATGGCACAATTGTACCTATGAAGGGTGTTCCTGGTGTTATCTAAACACACTACATAGTGCACTATAAAGTCGAATACAGAGAGATATCGGCTGATCCCTGATGCTGAGTCAGGAACAGCACACTACTGCAATAAATAGGGTGACAAAAGTGCTGCCTCATATTGTATCCGTCCTATGTAGAGATAATAGGTAGTATGTAGTAGCAGGGCTCTGTACTTGCAAATTTTGAAGACAGGCAAGAGTGACATTTCCAACCCCCCAGCAAACACCCCCCCCCCACACACACACCAAAATCCCCACCCAAAAAAAAAGTTTTTCACCAGGATCACTGACCACATTTTAACCAAATACAAAGTATTTGTTAAATTTCCATTATGTGTGCGTGTGTGTGTGAGAGAGATTGATTGATTATGACTGGTGGTGTTTATTATAAGTGTTTGTTGCCTTTTTGGACTCCTTTATCATTTGTAAAGTTGCTCCCATTTAAAACAGTTCGGCTCAAGCCCAGCCATTTTCAGGGTCATGATTGAGGCCAATGTCCCGTCCAGAAACAAGATGTTTCGTGCTGAAGTTTTGTTCAAACTGACCATCGAAAATACCCTCTCCAATGAATATGTTTTTTTTTTAATTGGTTGTTGCGTCCCTGCGATGGGTTGGCACTCCGTCCAGGGTGTATCCTGCCTTCATGCCCGATGACGCCTGAGATAGACACAGGCTCCCCGTGACCGTAGTTCGGATAAAGCGGTTGAAAATGAGTGAGTGGTTGTTGCGTTAAATCTTACCCAGATAGTGCTATTTCCTGATTGGCTATTGTGTAGCCTCTTTTTTTGATTGGCTGATAAGTGTCAGGCTCGACTAAGAACTGAGACGCGCTTGATTCCTGCCCGGTCCCATAGAGACAGCGTTGCGGACTGATACATTTTGGGCGCTGCGGATTATTAAATATATGATAAATAGTGAAAAAGTTTTTCTGCGTGAGAAATACAATGTGTGGCGGGAGAGCGTGAGAAAAGACCGAAATGCGTGACTGTCACTCTCAATGCGTGACACCTGACAGCCCTGTAGTAGGGTAGTATCTAGTAGGGTAGTATGTAGCAATATGTAGTATGTACCATGTAGTAGGGTAGTGTGTAGCAGGGTAGTATGAAGTAGTATGTAGTACTGTAGTATGTAGCAGTATGTAGTAGGGTAGTATGTAGTAGGGTAGTAGGTAGTAGGGTAGTATGTAGTATGCAGTAGTAGGTAGTAGGGTAGTATGTAGTAGAGACCGTTTAACAGAGAACACTGATTCCTGCGTTGGAGAAATACATCACGTAAGACAGCGATGACAGGTTAATTATTGTAACTTTTTAAAGTAGTCCTTTGCACTACAGGTGAAATCACGGTAAGGTTTCAGTGTTATCTGTTCTAAAGCTTTATAAACACTGAAGCTTCAGCGTTAGCATGTCGGCTTTATGATCACGACACCGGCTGCTAACACAGTTTGATCTGTTTAGCGGTTTAAAGTTGGCCACAAATTAATTCCGACTGTTTGCTGTGTTGTAACCTTTATGGCCAAATACCAGGAGTGATGTTGATTCCTTCCATGAGTTAAATAGTATAAGAATAGCTTTGATTTGTGTGTTTATTTCTGAAATGGCAATTGTGAGGGAAAGAGGTCAACTTATAGCTAACATCTAGATGTTTAAACGATTTAAATACTTTCTGTGAGTATGTGTATATATATATATCATGTTTAAATATATTTAATACAGTCCAAGTTCACTAATCTGTCATATTTTATGAGTTTAACAGGTGGTCAGACCACTAAATCGTGGTTATTTGATTAAACATATTATAATAACTATAAACGATAGGAAATTTGTGCACATTTTATCTATCCTTCACTATAGCAAAGATTTGCACCATAGTTTTATTCTTGAGCGTGTTATCAAGTCTCAAATTTTAAATCCAACTGCATCTATAAATGGCACAAAAGACCTGAAACTAGCCCAAAGATGCTTACATCGATCACCAACAAGGCAAGACTGATATCTTGGACATTATTTTTTTATGCCGTACATTTGAAAAAACATTTTTGTCTTGTCAGAGTACTTCAAACACTTACAAAACTTTAGATCCAAATCATATATATGTATACTGTGTGTGTGTGTATATATATATATATATCACTGATAAACTTGATTATGCTGGAGAACCAGTAGTAGAAACACTACAACCTTTTATTACTTTTGACAATCAAGGAAACTTTTGCAAAAAATTCCTGGTAGCTTTTATCATTTCAGACGAAGGGTATGCAAACTTTTGCATTATGCTGGACCTGTGCATGCTTCACATCAAAAGGGGTTATTCCTTCAATACACCAGCAATAAAATATGTGTGTATACTTCTGTTTAATGTTATTGTGTTAATAAAGTAAATAGTGTTGATTAATGACCACACATAAAGTGGTTTATTTAGTCAGCATGTTTATAAATCTTCACTATGACTTGTATGAAGAGAATATTTTATTTCATCAGAATAATGGAGGTTTCCACAAGGAGGATGCGTAATTTGGAGCCAGCAAGGCCACTACGCAGACTAAATAGTCATCAAGGTAAAAACAGTCTGTCTGGATCAACCTAATGCTTTTTAAATACTTGATTCGACGCCTAACCTGAGCAGACCTGTTGCAGTAAACACCTCTGTATGCCTTTCTTTTAATTGATGTGCTCTTTATGTGTGTAGTGGTCACACATGTAGTGGCTGAGCCTCAGGAGAACCCAAGAGAAACACCAGTAAGGCAATTTTTTGTTGTTGTTAATGCTCATGAAGTTATAGGGTATCAGTTACATTGTCACCATCTTTTCATTTTTATCTCATACCATTGGTACCCTTTTCTAACACCACAGTACCTGTTGTTCATGTTAAAGGTAAACACGATAAGAGAGGAGCATTTTAATGAAATTCTCAAGCTGAACAGCCAAAAAAAAGCACCTGAGAAACCAGGTAGGAATCATTCAGGTATTCTGTCTTTGTTACGTTATTAAACTAAACACAACATGGTGTGACCCAAAGTGTTTAAATCATTTTATACCACAGACATTTACCAATGATTACAGTTTTTTTTTATTTGACCACTTTTGATTAAATGATGTGTGAGATTAAAGGTTGTCTCGCTTGTTCTCGATAGAGAGAATATCATACAGCAGAAACTTCTTGATCAAGTTGGCAAATGCACCGATGGCAAAGAAAAAACCTGATTTTCTGCCAGATCACCCAGTAGTTTTGGGCAAGGCGGTAGGTCGCTCTTTATATTAATGGAGGGATGTAATATCAAATTGTGTGGTTGTTTTGTATGTATTGTAAATTCTTTTGTGTATGTCATTTTAATCATTCGTAGAGGGACCAGACACACACCAGCTAGTTGGAAACAACTGCGTTAAGGTGGACATGTAAGTACGTTAATGTGAATGCACTAGGAGCATCAATCCCAAATATCTCTGTGGTCTCTGGTTCAATTCTGAGCTCAGGTTACTTTCTATATGGATTTTCACATTCCTCTGGGTTCTCTGGTTTTCCCCAACCTCCAAAAAAACAAAGGTATGCATGTATGTATATGTGCATGGAGCCCTGTGGTGGACTGGTCTCCCATTTAGGCTGTATGTATGCCTTGTGCCTGGTGTCTACCATGACGCTGATGAGGATAAAATGTTTATTGAATGTTAATGAATGAATCACAGTCACAAATATCACAATGACCTGTATGCACAGTATCATTAATGCAGTGCACCACGTGCTCTGTACCCATGCACATGTGTCTGTGAAGTCTAAGGCTAAACAGTATCATATGTTAATGGAGCATCAGAAAATGGGAAAATGGTATATAAAATAGAAATTATATAAAACAGACATGACTGTCTAAATTTGTTTTTTATGACTTTTTTTTAAACATTACTTCTGTTCCATTTTTCCGAAGTCTCTATCAATAATTGCACTGCTGATCTTGGTTCACTAGGTCATGGTGTAAGAACACCATCACTCTAAAAACTTGGAAAGAAAATATAGCAAGATGTACTGTTCAACAGAAGTATTAAAATGTGTGATTTTAAGTACTCCATAAAGATGTAGGTTTTTAGTCATGGTTTCAAGACTGACAGTGACTCTGCTTTTCAGACGTCTAGGGGAAATTCATTTAATAAAGTGAGTTCAACCGTTAACCTTCACCTTTTTATAAAGAAGAGTGCTGTAGCACAGATCTGAGGCCCTGACTGCAACGCTGCAGCCACCCTTAGTCTACAGGTGGAACTCTGAAACCTCTAGCAGACCTGGACTAGATGAGTGGAGGGATCTAGTATGTAACACTTTAGTAGTTATTAAACAAATTCTAAAGGTAGCAGTGTAAGGATGCTAAGGTGTGCTTCATTGGCTTCAGAAGCTTGACTTTTACTTGACAAGCCTCTGTCAGAAAAAGATGGTCCTGATCCAGTTTTTGAGAATTTTCTGAGATGGAAAAAACCAAGACTGAACCTGAACTTCTTCACATGCTGTGAACAACTCAGACCCGAATTCAAACCTGCTCCTAGGTTACTAGAGCATGGTCTAACCTTTGATATGTGACCTCTAATGTAGGCATATGGGAAGTTTGAGAATTTTTTGCCAACCTGTTAACAGTGCTGGAGTGACAAAGAAGTCTGGCCTGAAGCTGCTGGCCTGTATCATATCTGCATGGTTTTATCCTCAGCAGCAGATAATGCAAACTCCAAACACAACTTGATCACACAGATCCTGAGAGCAGAAGGGGTCATCATCTCATTAGTAGCATGTGTAGTGTGACAGAGAGAGGGAGAAGGAACAGAGAGAGAGAGAGAGAGAGAGAGAGAAAACAAATTATTAGGTATGCTCTTCATATCATGTCATGTCATAGGACTGGAGCACTGTAGTAAAGTAAACTTATCTTTGCAGTGAGAGTGTTCGAGTACTTGTAAAAAACGCCCAAGTTCAGCTCCTCGTTTACAGTCATTCCATGCATCATAAACAGGTGTCGCTCTTCACCACTCGAATATTGGTACTGAAAGCAAATAATAATAAACAGATGAGCATAGTACTTAATATTTTTTTAAACCTGACTGCACAAACGTGAAGTGTGTAATTAAGGGTTTACAGCAGACTCCTTTATTTATGTTGTTCTCTAGACAGCTGACCTGCATGCATTTGACATCTGATGTCAAATGACATTTGAGAGTGACCAGGATGGATCAGATGGTTTACAGCAATGGCTCTCTCTCTCTCTCTCTCTCTCTCTCTCTCTCTCTCTCTCTCTCTCTCTCTCTTACTCTCTCTCTCTCGCTCTTTCTTGTGAAAATCACAACCCAGATTTATTCTTGAATCGAATGTTGCCGCCGGGCTTTATTTACCTAAATCTGTGTGTGTGCGCGTGTGCGTGTGTATGTACATATTCTCTGCTTTTGTGCTAAAGCAACTTCGTGACAATGCCTGAACTCGAGTGTTGTACAAATAGAATCCATCCATCCATTCTCTACAACCTCTTATCCTACTGGGCCACAGGGAACCTGGAGCCTATCCCAGGAGACTCCAGGCACAAGGCAGGGTGTGATGCATACGTGTTTGTGCCCCAAGCTTAGACATCAACCATTATGTCAATGTAAAATTCAGGAATAAAAAGTTTATTATCGATTATTATTGTGTATATCAGATAGTTGGATTGCATTCA
>NC_062520.1:21476426-21491426 GCF_022655615.1 Tachysurus fulvidraco | reverse complement strand
TAACTGAAATGACGTGGATTCTTGCATCACAGGCAAATTGCATTTTCTGTTCTTGTAGTTTGTATGTGTCGGAGGAAGTCCGTGTAGGATGAAGTCTTTCATCGAGTACGTTGCTAAAGAGCTGGGCCTAGAAGATCCAAAAGGAGAGTACCCAAACATCTGCGAGGGAACAGATCGCTATGCAATGTATAAAGTTGGACCAGTGCTGTCTGTTAGTGTAAGTCCTTAAATGTCAAACACGAAAGACCCAAGAGATCTGATCGCTACTTGCAGAGTGGTTTTAACACCATAGTGTGTGTTTTAATATCAACATAATCTGAATTGTTCTGCATTGTAAAGATACAGTAATCTCTGTGTAATCTGTTTTAGCATGGCATGGGCGTTCCCTCGATGTCAATAATGTTACACGAGCTTATCAAACTCCTCTATCATGCCCGCTGCACTGATGTCACTATCATACGCATCGGGACCTCGGGTGGAATAGGTACACTTTTATAACACACTATCTCTCTTAATAAACAGACAGCAGACTGTCTAACAACAGATTGATTATTACCAGCATCTGTTATACTGTGACGCTGTATGTTGCACGTAGAATACGTTACTATATTAGATTTATACATGAACATTTTTTTATGGTTACCGGAAGAAGCAGAGCTTTACAACAAGGATGAGTGAGAAGGAATACATTAGAATCTGTCCTTCTTGATTTGTTTGTCTGCAGGTCTGCAGCCAGGCACAGTTGTGATCACCAAGCAGGCAGTGGATGCCAGGCTCATGCCCCACTTTGAGCAGGTGGTCCTGGGTAAGACAGTGGTGAGGAGCACAGAGCTGGATTTCGAGCTTGCAATGGAGCTGCTGGAGTGTGGGAAAGAGCTGGGAGAGTTTGAGACTGTCATTGGGGATACCATGTGCACTCTGGACTTCTATGAAGGTATTGTCGTGAGTCTTCAGTGATAAATAGGGCTTTTTGAACTGCAACTACTTGCAGATATTGTTCCAAACCTTGCCCAGGATTATGAAACCCTGCTCTCAAGCAGGCACTTTTACAGTGTTAACTCGCACTGCAGTGCCAAACAATGTGGTGTTTGAGTGTTACGACTAGATGCTTAGCAACTGACATCCAATCAGAAACTGAACAGCTCGTGCCTATCGCCTACTTTGTACAGTCACAGAAACTCCCTGTTAAATAAATAATAGCTGCAGTGTGTGGGAGAAAAAGAAAAAATCATTGTCAAATGGTGACGGAAAAAAATGTCAGTTCGAACAAGTTTTATTTTTATAGTCATGGTCAGAAAAAGTCTGTTGAGGATTAACTTGAGTGCAAAATCATTCATATGTGATTCTCTTCATGTTTAAACAGAATTCAAGAAAATATACATGTCTAGCTTCTCTGTTTTCTTGCTTTTGTGTTTGTCTCAGGAGGCTAAAACAGCCCAGAAGGATTAACATCAAATTACATTAACATAAGTTACATAAAGTGAACAAAACTATTAACAAATCAAAAATAAGAGTTAATCCAGTAAATAAGAGTTAACCCAGCGTTTATGAGTGTACAGTGTGAAACGTCACATGAATATGAATATATGAATACTCAGGATTAATTGTTAACCCTGAGTGAAGTATTAGCAGTTTTCCATTAACCTGGAGTTTATTATCAGAATCAGACTCAGAATGAGCTTTATTGCCAAGGATGCTTGTGCATACAAGGAATTAGTTATAGTGTCATAAGCTTCCAGTACACAGAGACAATACAAAATATAGCTGCAAGAAGCGATGGCGGGCCCTCGCACATTTTTTTATCGCTATACGGTCCTCCCAGAAAACAATGCACGGTGGGCAAGTGCATGAAGTGGGTAAATATCAGTGGACTATTTTATGTTGTTACTGACCCATTTGGGGACTGTAGGTAAATGAAACCCCACATTTTAGACAAACGGGTGCTTGTGAGCCACTTAAGAGACACAAATTTGTCTGACCTTTTTGTCCACACTTAACAGCCGACAAAAGATGTATGTGTCAAATTTCAAGTTAATCTAAGCATGCCAAAAGCCTTAAATATGCTTGAGATAAAAGTACATTTTGACACGATGCCATGGCAACGGTGTGTGAGATATCAAAAATCCGTTCGCAATTTCGCATTAGATTCAATCGCATGAATCCTCTAGGAGGAGTAATTTCATTGCATGCAACTGTGAAAAAATCCACCTTTGTGACTGACACACTTCTTGGGGCCTGTTGGTGGCGCTATACCCAGGACTCACAATAGGCAAATCGATGCGATCGGAATCCTTGGCCTAACATACACACACAGCATGTCATCACAATAAGACATTTTTTGCTTTAGATATTAGACATTTCCCGTTTCTTTGAATACACCATAACTTAGTCGCCTCGCCATGGCAGCACTGTTCGAGATATCAAAAATCCCTTCGGAATTTTATGGCTTAGATTTTTTGGCTTAGATAGAAGACACTTCCTGTTTCTCTGAATGCACCATAACTTAGTCGCCTCACCATGGCAGCACCGTTTGAGATATCAAAAATCCCTTCGCAATTTAGCAAATGCAATGTCTCAGCATCATGTTGACCACTTTTGGTGTCAATAACATGAATGTTCTAGGAGGAGTATTTAAAAGGTCACCACATGCAACAGTTGTGACTGACACACTTCCTGGCGCCTGTTGGTGACGCTATGTCCGAGATTCACAATAAGCACATCGATGCGATCGGAATCCTTGGCCGAACATACACACAGCGTGTCATCCCAATAAGACATTTTTTGCTTTAGATATTAGACATTTCCTGTTTCTCTGAATTTACCATAACTTAGTCGCCTCGCCATGGCAGCAAGTGAATAATTTGTTTATGATCGATCCAGAGTAATTTTCTGAGCCATTTTCCTCACTCTGGATATGTACAGTTCTTGAAGGGTGGGTACTGTAGGGGAACACCAATAATTCTTTCAGCGATCCAAACCGTTCTCTGTAGTCTTCTGAAGTCTGATTTTGTAGCTGAGCCAAACCAGACAGACAGACTGACCCAAGCTTGACTATTTAAAGTTCCAACATCTCTGTTATGTTCATTTAAACAGTTGTGGTTTGTCTGTCTCTCTCACCGAATTGCTGGTGTTGATGCAGGTCAAGCTCGTTTGGACGGCGCTTTCTGTTCATACACCGAAGAGGATAAACAGCAGTACCTTTCCGAGGTGTATGCAGCAGGAGTCTGCAACATCGAGATGGAATCTTCTGTTTTTGCTGCCATGTGCAAACTCAGTGGTATACGAGGTAGAACAAATTGACTTTAAAACCCATGAAAACAATCATATGTGGCATATTTTTGCAGTTCAGTACGAAGCTTCTGTAGGAATCACTTAGATTTAGATAATAGAGATTTAAAATTTGATAAAAAAAAGTGAGAAAAGAGAAATGAGAAAACATTGAAGTAATAAAGAAATGAATGTAAAATCTTTTCAATTCAGGGACAGTAAACATCTTCTGAGGTTCCAGATGCAGCTTTTTAAACAATAAAAAGCTTCTGTCTTCAACACGCTCACACATTTTATCAGAGGTTTAAAACGTGGGTTATAGGACATTAGGAAAATCTGTTTGACTGTTTATTTGAATTGAATGGGTTTAATTTAAAACCTTAATAATGCAATTTATTAACTCAGGCCTAGAAAATATATTAAGGTTTTGTCACTGTAAAGTCAGACCTGAATCTTAATATATAAAAGATTTCAACATTGCATATGTGTAAACATTTCTCCTTCTGACTCGTTTCCCAGCGGCTGTGGTGTGTGTGACCCTTTTGGACCGGCAGAAAGGAGACCAGCTGACCAGCTCTCATGATGTCTTGCTTGACTACCAACAAAGACCTCAGACCCTTGTTGTCCATCACATCAAAAAGAAACTTAATATCCTCTAGAGAAGTTAACCTCTCTCTCTCTCTCTCTCTCTCTCTCTCTCTCTCTCTCTCTCTCTCTCTCTCTTTTTATATACACATTCATATAATTAGAATGTAAAAAAAAAGTTTTTGGGCATATCTTAACCTGGCTATATCTACAGTATTTTATATGAATTATATATACTTGCTTTTGCTAATAGTTATACCTGAACATTACATAAGAGAAGACTTATATTTAAAGATTTTCTGACATATTCTACGTGCTTGATGCTATTTGATATAATTCATAGAATAAACACCAGAGCTAATACGTAATGATTAAACAAGTTGTTTGTGTCCCAGTTTGAATACTCCACAGCACTTACAACACTCCACATACCAATAACACATTCCGCATGCCTGGCCCCACACGTCCAAACCAAACCCTCTTTTATTTCTTTTCAGTGTGCTGACTGGGGCTATTGTGATTGTAAAGTGCACGTGGCTGCATATTTGCTCTCATGTCCAATGCATGGGTTTGTTGTCTTGGTCACATTACGAGTGGCACATGCTGAGATTTTTACTAGGTCTACTGGCGGCCCCTGGTGGAAATGATTGAAAGCTAGGGAAGAAAACAACTTGCTCTCAGTGTGATACTGTAAACAGATCACACTCTGAGCTGCTCTGAAATTATTCACGTCACTGATACAGTCTCGAGTGTCAATAGACGGAATCTTTCATGATCGTGATCAAGCTAAAGTTCTGTATTATTAGTTCAGATGAAGGGCATCTCTGGTTACTGTGTGTATTGTGTGTGTGTGTGATGCCACCACATCAATAGGTTTTTTAGTTTCATCCTACTGTCCTATTAAGTAGGAATGAGTGCGTGTGCACATGGTGTGCAGAGAAGGACTGGCATCCCAACCTGAGGTGTGGTCTCTCAGCTTGTCCCCGGTGTTCTGAGGTTACATTTACAGCATTTAGTCCCAACCTTCTGACCAGCAGTCCAACACCTTAAGCATGAAGTTAGATCCACTTTTACCCTAAGCAACATAAAGCCATAGCAGAAAATGAATGAAATATCTACACAGGTTCTCAATCTCAGTCCAGGTGCACTCGTGTGTCTTCCCTGCTCCCATCACACCTGATTAAATTGATACAACTGATCATATAACAACTCCTTCCTGAGCTAAATTAGAGACGTTTGAGCTAGAAAAACACTAAAATGTGCAGAACAGTGGACAAAAACAGACAAAAAAGAAAACGTCTTTTTTCTTTGTGATGAACACAAACTTTTAATAATACATCAAAACTTCATATGACAGAAAAATCCTGCAGTCTTTCAGGATCCTTGCCTTATTGAAGGACCTCGGTGCCTCAAACATTTCTTTATCTCTGTTGTGAGTGTTTTTTTTTCCAACCTAAATCTGAAGACACATTCGAATACACTCCACATTTTAGAGAATCCCTGCTTGGACACACCCAGAGATGGTGTTAGCTTTGATAATTAACTGATTCTCTCAGTGGTGTGTTTGAGGAGAGAGCAAAAATATGACCAAAAACTTGATTCAAATTAAGTTCTGATTTGTGAAGACAGAAGTGCAGAATTTGCATTTAACCATTCGGTGTCTCTAGTATGTTTCACTCTCTCTTTTTTCTGTTACTCATATCCCCTTGAGCAGCTCCATTTGCTTCCTCTTGTCCTTTGCCCTGTTGATAGCCATCCTGAACAGACGGCAGTACAGCTCCACTGCAGCCGGAGTGTCATCGTTGCCTGGCACTGGATATGTGATAAGGCTTGGGTCACAGTCTGAGTCGATGATACCCACTGTAGGAATGTTAACCTTGGCGGCATCGCGTACACCAGTGTGTGTCTGAAAGACACTGTTTTGTGTACAGAGGAAGATGATAAGGTCGGGAAGACGCACTCCGGTGGCACTGGCGTTGGTAAGCACACCTCCCTGCCAGTATCGTGCGTGAGCATATTCGCCACATCGTTGCGCTGTAGATTCGGTCAGGTGTGTGTACTGGCGCCGGCGGCTTATAAAGAGCACAATGCCGCCACGGTAAGCTACGTGTGCCGTGAAGTTCAGAGCCTGCTGTAGGTGCGATGCCGTCTGCTCCAAGTCAATGATGTCCATGTCCAAGCGTGTACCAAACAGATAGGGCTCCATCAATCTTCAGACAGAGACAGAAGAGCAATTCAGTTCAATACAGAACACAGAGAGATGGAAAGAGTATGGAAGGGGCTGTCTGAGTTGTAAAGTACAAATACGTACAGAATCTTAATTGGACTGATAAATTATTACACTAATAATAATCAAAATAACTTTGCTCTACCTGTGCCTGCAGCCTTTCTTGTGCCCAAGGTGGACTCGGGCCTCAAACAGGTCCTTTATAGTAAAAAGCTCAGACACGCTAAAGAAATCCGGCTGGGTCAGAGGAAAGTTCATGATCTTATCGTTCACATCTGGGAGAAAAGACCATAAATAAGGGTAAGTATATGAATTAGTCCCTACAGGATTCCATGCACTTTTTTGTGACTTGTAACCAAATCTGCTCGATTTTGCTGCCACTGATTGTTTCAATATTTCCAAATGCAACTTGCACAAAGAGCTTTTGGTGGTTTTTTTTTTTTTGCAAAATTGCAAGTAAAGGTTTTACACAAATTTGAATTTTGTATACTATATTTATATCAGAGCTCTATGTATCAGTTGATACTAAATATTTACTTGATAATAATAATAATATCTTCTCAGTGACACAAGCCAGTGTGATTTAAGACAGTTTGTCCATGGCAACACTTGTGTCATGGCATTCAAAATTTCACACATTCACAGTATAGACAAGGACTGTTGATCACATCAGAATAAATTCAAAAACAGATTCTGATCCCATATTTCAGGTCGTCACAGGCTTGATACTGAATCGACTCAGGAGTGTTCAAAGTTTGCTCCCAAATTGTGTCATTATGACCTTATTACAAATAGTGACTTTCACAGAATTCATTGTATGAAACTTAAAAATTTAATTAATGATAAAATGTAACTAATCTATTAAGAAATTAACCAAACATGCTCTTAGTTAGCTAACCATGCCCTAATTAACCACAGAGACATTTCTGCCTTTTCTGAATAACTTGTTATATATTTTATTTTTAAATGGATTTATTCTACACAGGTTATTGACAAGGGCCTGTATGAAAGATGCTGCACATGAACTATAAAAGGGTAATAAAGAAGATTTTAATAAGCGATGTTACTGAACACTTGTCTCGTAGCTAAACGGTTAAGAAGCACAGCCTGTTTATTTATTAATAAAGAAAACTGTAACTGTTGCCAAAAATACTTTAGGACAGGGGTGTCAAACTCAAATTAACAGTGGGCCAAAATATAAAACTGAGATAAAGTCACGGGCCAAACTGAATATTTATTGAAAAATTAACTGCAACTGATATGTAATGTTTAACCTTTTTCATATGGAAACAAACTTAGGTTTTGCTTAACCACAGGATCTGGAACAACCAGAGCTTGATATTACAAACACATAAGAAATAAAATTTGAAATAAAAGACACTTCGCAAACTTTGACCATACACTTTTTGACAAACTCTTCCTCATTAAAGGTCTGGGCAGATTTTGCTGTCTCTGCTGCCACAATAAAGCTTTACAGCCTTTACAGCAGCTTCACTTTTTGATTTTGCTTTCATGAAAATAGTCTGCCAGGAAACCAGACTTTTTTTCATCTCCTCCGCCTTCTGGAGCTTCTGCTTTACGTCCAGTTCCTTATACTTCTAATGTTTCGTTTCATAGTGTCTTCTTATGTTATATTCTTTCCTTACAGACCTGTTAGCTCCGCACACAAGACAAACAGATCTGTCCTTTATATTCATGAACAGATAATCTGCCTCCCACCTGACTTGAAAGCTCCTATTGTCCATCTTTCGTTTGGCCATTTTTGTGGAGGGTGGAATTAACTTGCCCGATGTGACTAACATGGTTGTTAAAGACTGTCAACAGAGAATGAGGGGCGCTTGCTGTTCGTGACTACGCGTCAATACAGTGGCAAGGCATTCTGGGATTTGTAGTATTAGCGAAACATGCGGCTAGCCAGCTTTAATACACATTTGATATGATCTCGCAGGCCTGAGTTTGACACCCCTGCTTTAGGACATGCAGTTTGAGGTAATAATGTGTCACTCCACCACAATGCTGAATCACCACACACTGTAATCCTCACTGATCACATTTCATAGTCACTGTATTGATCAGAAATGATGTAAATACACGTGCAAATGTTTTGGCTTGAGCTCCATACCAGTGTCCTCATTGTGAGAAGCAGGTGTGGGTCTTGCAGCAGTGGAGAATGTGTGGCTGTTGGAGGAAAACAAGGCTCCCACCAGCCGAGCACTCCTTACACCATGGATTACTAATGACACAAAACCAACAAAGAAGCAAAAGAAGATAAGAAACAGTTACAGGAATAAATCAAACAAGCTAAATTGCCTCGTGAGCAACAGCAGAATCCGTCAATTAAAATACTGGAAGTTATAACTTAATAATTATTGAGTATGTCAGTATTACAGACACATTATATGCAAATTCTATACAGAAATAAAAATGATATGAAATAAAAATAAACAGTGCTTCTTATGAATAACATATTTAAACGTTTCCATATTTCCTTATTTATTCTTGTGTAGGTCTGCTGAGCCTTATTGTTTAGTCTTTTTTTATTTACTTTTTTGCACACACTAATCATTTTCGTCGTTTTGCACATACTGTACAATATTTCAGTCGTTTGCTGTTTTTGCACAAATCCTAACATTATCTCAGGGACCTGCTGCTAAGAAACGGTGTTCATTCTAGTATTACTGCACACAATATGTTCTCAACATCCAGTATTTACATCCAGTATTTACATCCAGTATTTACATCCAGTATTTACATCCAGTATTTACATCCAGTATTTACATCCAGTATTTACACTGGTCGGCGCTGTTTCTGTTTATTGTCTTTTGTATATTTTTTGTATTGTCTTGTAACTTTTCGTCTGCACTGTCTTGTCCTGCACTGTTTACACCATGTTGCACAGATGCACTTTATGTATCTAGGACTAATTTACTACGTCCTTAGCCCGGGTTAACAAAGTTCTAACTGTAACAGCTATATATATATATATATATATATATATATATATATATATATATATATATATATATATATATGGTTGAAATGACAATAAAAGCTTCTTGACTTGACTTAGAAGCACTTAGCACACTTTAGCATTAAGCACACTTTAGCATTTAGCACACTTTAGCACACTTAGCCGCTAGCCGGTCATTAGCTAGGAGACAATACTCTATATGAATAGAACAAAACAATCAGTGTTTTTAGATTTTAAAACAAATACCCATGCATGTACTTATAACACTCGACCACTGGCTCGTTTTTAAAGATAATATGTATTTCTTTTAAGAAATATGTTTCATTTAACAGTTCACCTTTGGTTAGTATCCCAGCAGCCATGTTTACGAGTTCCCCCTGTAGCTCCTCCCACTGAAGGTCAGACGAAAGGGTTTCTGGGTAATGAAGTCATAATTTTTAAAAAGGACTACAACTACAATACACACTGTTTTAGGCTAAATCTGATTGATGAGATTGCTTTCAACATGTTATACTAATTAAAAGTTTCCACACAAATATTTACCAGAATCAGAAAGGCTAAATGTACACTAATCATATAGACTATATTATTTTTATTCTTTTAATCCTGATATTATTAGGTTTAGTTTATGTGGAGTAACATCTATACCATCCCATGTGAGTGAGTTGTTACTATAAAAACAGTAGTATAGGAAAGGAGTGTTTAAAACTCAACTGTTGAGTAGTATTGTTTTGTCCTGGTCTTTTTCTGGGCACAATGTTGAACAAGTTCATCCTGGATTGGACGTCAGACTATCACTCAGGACCATGCACACAGACATGCACACACTCACACCTAGGCATAAATTAGCACAACCTGTTTACTGACTGTTATGTTATTGGACAGTGAAAACCCAGACAGACTCATGAAAACACAGCATGATTTTTCTGGAAGCCACCACACTGACTTGGTACCTAAGTATTAATAATATTTGCACACATATTTAGAATGTAAACAGACAATGCAGAATAATTGATAGGTAAATAAAAATAAAATACAGATAGAACATATAAGAAACAATATAGAACAGAACAGATAGAAGATTAAGCTAAAACAGAATAGAATAACTCAGAATAGAACAGGATTAAAGCTAACAAAAGAGATTAGAAAAGGACAACAAAGAATAGCAGAAAATAGACATAGAACAGAAGATAATTATTCAATATAATAGAGAAAAAATAAAGCAAAACAGCATAAAATAACAGAAGAGAATAAAACAGAAAAACACCAGACTAGAACAGACTACAATACATCATAATTCACAATACATCATAGATTAAATCTGAATAGAACAGAAAAGAATTCAACAACATAAAACACTAAAAGAGATGTGACTAGAATAAAACAGATTAAAATTGATTAGAATAAAATAGAATAGAGTGAAAAAGAATGAAACAGAACAGAATAGAATAAAAAGATGGAGAGAGATTAGAATTGACCAATAGAATAATGAAAAAATAAGTACAGAATTGAATGGAAATAGAATTAAAATAAATCTATTAAAATTGAATAAAATAAAACTGAATGGTTCCGAGTAGAATAGAGCAGAATAAAAAGCTAAATAAAACAGATAGAATCAACTAGATCAGAAGATAGTGGAATAAAATAGAACATCATGGAACATCACATAACCTAACAGTACAAAATTTCTGTTTTGCTATTTCTGCAGTGTTTGATGGAGTGTGTGAATTTCACAATTTGTCTGCAGTGCATTGTGCAGACTGTAGAAACAGTGTGAAAGAGCAGTGCATACAGGTTGTGCTGTTAAAGGCAGCTGTAGCTTAGATCATGTTCCTTGCACTTATGTGTGATATGTGAAGCAATCCTTTACTGTTGCACGCTTCACAATATCCATGACACAGCAGTATAGAGCCTCTATTCCTGAAGTTATTATGATCGTCTCTGCTATAATTCCAGTGGCACGTGGTTACTGGTTACTGGCAAACTGAAGATGCTGATTATGATATACGGATGACTCATACAGATGTAAGCAGCCACATTAAACATTTTGTGATTTCTTCCATCTAATGCAGGTGTCGCATTTAAGTCTTTAGTAAAAAAAAAAAAAAAAAAGGCCCAAATGTTTTGGTGCAGGTCATGTATGGGATCTGGCACTTTATGTCTGTGAAACTGTTTTTAGAAAATATGCATTGGAGTGTGTGTCAGGAATAATCTTCTATCTAATTCTGTTGTATTTTCAAGAATATAAAATAACAGAATAGGTAGCACAGTTTAGGAATAGAATTACATCCAATTTTATGATGTATTTTCACATCAAGCCCAGAGTTTTTGGAATAGGCTCCAGATCCACCCCATCCCTAACCAGCATAAGCAGGTGGTGAAAGTGAGGTAGATTAAATAAGGGTAGCTGTGGATGTAGATGCACAGTAAGTACACAGCTCCATAGTCCCTGGCCAGGGTCCTGATTGATGCTTTGTAGAGTTTCACCTGTTCTGCTAACATTTCGGTGGGTTTACATTCTCTGGTTTCCTCTCACCATAATAATAATAATAATAATAATAATAATAATAATAATAATAATAATAATAATAATAATAATAATAATAATAGCAGCATGAATTTGTCAATCATATCCGACAGGGCTGTTGGATTAAACCAGTAGAATAAGTTTTGAACTCCTGCTTGGTTGAAATGAAAACCCTTTAAGGCTGAAGACCCCATGAACTAGACTAAATTGTCCTGAGTGTGTGAATGTGTGTCTGTGTAGTGGCTTGTTGATAGACTGGCGTCCTATTTAGGGTGTGACATCAACCCAATACCCCTAGCACCTTCCTTTCCCGACACACACATATTGTGACTTTGGCTAGATTTTAAATCCACTGTGACCACAGACCAATATAATACCGTTATACTAAAGATGTGAATGAAATAATAATTGAAAGAATTATTTAATAAATGAACGAAGAAGGTGTCTATCATTGTTAGAAGCAAACTGATCTAAAACCCCCTCTTATTCAATATTATTATAGCTTAAAATAAAAGGCAAACGAGTGGTCCTAAAAGTTGTAATCCATACTGATTTACATTAATCGGTGGCAACAGCAGGAAGGAAACATCTGTAAGATCATTTCTGCGAGCTGTGTGCGCTATTCTCTAAAACGCCTGCCCTTTTTTTTTTACGTAAAGTGGCGATGGCCAATCTGCTCTCGTGTGGAGATGCTGATCACTGAACCGCTCCCAGTGCTTATTAGTGCTCTCTGTCTGCCGGATCGCATTGTGCTCTGCTGTATCAGTGCCTTAAGCATCGCTCCTTAACGCCACCGGCACGAACCGCAACCGCCTGAACACTTCACCCGACAATGGACAAACTCGCTGTCGGTAAGTCTTGCTTTTTCTACATCACATCTTCATTATTATACTTCTGTTTTTATGCTGATCGATGGTAGGGATGTCTGATCCCAGCAGACGGACTGACTATTCACAGAAACCCTGAAAAATTAGCCTAAAATATATACAACAACATGGATTTAGATTTAGAACATATTTAATAGTCTTGTTCATTCTGTTGTCTAAGCCAGTGTATCTTGATTTAAGAGCCTAGCATTTCTATTCGCAAACAAAGCTAAGCTAGACAAATGAATTGGATATAGGATTATATATAAGCTTAAATAAACGTATTAAGTGTAAAACGAACAGATATTAGTATATACATATGTACTGTATATACATGCATTTTATGCGTTTCTGTGGGTAGAATGGCGCACCTGCTTCAGCTCAGTCTCCTCTCCAGCATAATGCAGAAAGACCCCACCCAAGGCACCAGGCATCATCTCCTTTATAACTGCTCCTACAAAATCCTGCACAAAATACAGCTTTACATCAAACATACGCGCACGATTTGGAAATCATTTTTCACACTCTAACAGCTGGTCCTGCATTTTATATTCCTAATGCGTTCTGACAGATTGAGTGCGTCTGTGGTATCCGCCTGGTATTGTGTGCGCTCCATGGCCTTAGCTTTACGTGTTAAACATTTGGCAAAGGATCTGAATCAGTTTATACGCCCTGTTAAGATATTAGGTGCAGAGAATTATATGGAGGAATTTTTGATTTTATAAGAAAACAGATGTCAAACATTTATTGAAATGCAGTTGTCGGCAATGAGCTTTATGTTTTTGTGGTGTCATTTGTTATAGTATCATTTAAAGGCTGTTTGTGATTAACAACACAATTAACATCTATAATTCTTTAAATCGACAACAGCTTATGAAGCCGGGGTTAATAGATGGAATTGTCATTCTTTTTAGAAGGAAGCTAAGACATCAGTTGGGCGAGCATCAGGTTTTACTGAAAGCTTGGAAGCTAAATGGGTGTGACTGTTTTACGACCCACAGAGGAGCAGCTCAGGCCCAAATATCAAGATGTGCTGTCTTATCATTATATTTAATATAAACACAGGTCCGATTCATTACACATGCCCACACACTTGCAGGCACACACACACACACACACACACACACACACACACACACACACACACACACACACACACACACACACACACACATATATATATATATACATTGAGAAAAATAACTGAGGAATAGCATCAGGCCAAGTGGACCACAGATTGGGAGGCTGGCCAGCCCTGCAGCAATGGAACACTGCACATGGTGGTGTCCATGCCCATGCAAATCATTATCTATGCTCTGTGGACACTAGTGGACATCCGTGCACAGGGGACCATGTGACTGCTCCTTTGTCTTGTTGAAAAAGACAGATCAGAAACGACAGACCATCTCACCTATCTTTAGTGTCTCACGTCTGTGTGTAGTGTTTTAGCTTTGTTCTGTGCCCCTAGATAATGGAGTTTAAAGGATGTGCCTGCAATCTGTAAAACTCTACAGATGACAGGAAATGACCAGCATCATTAGTCTCTTTTGCATATTTTATGAGTGCGCTACAGCCTCAGAATGTTCATAATCTGTTTTTAGCTGAGGCACCTGTGCCTTAAGCCTGGGAAAGACTTAAATATGCACTTGGTAAAGGATATGCACTTTGCGCTTGGTAAAAGCTTCATATTTCATTTTGAATTAAACTGAATTAACTGGACTATCTGGAATGTATCAGGTGGTGTATGGGAACAATGCTGAAATCCTGCAGTACTGTACTTATACTATACTGTAATCAAGCTTACACATACAAAACACACACACATATACACATTAGTGAAACATTAGTCTGATTCTAAATGTTTTGTGTCACATTGCACTGATTGATGCTTATTTAATTGCTCTTTTCTTACAGCATACAAAGAAAAGATGAAGGAGATGTCTATGTTTTCACTCATATGCTCCTGTTTTAACCCAAGGCTACAGAAAAACCTGGACACTAAGACAGAAAGTAAGATATAATTTAGTTTTATATCGGTCCACATGCTTAGATTTAAATTAATTTAATATTATATATTTACACATTTATAGCACTTCAATTTAATGACATACAGTAATTCATATTTAATTACAATTAATTGGACCTTAATTGGATACTTTAGTAAGAGGAATTCAGTTTATTATTATTATTATTATTATTATTATTATTATTATTATTATTATTATTATTATTATTACTTCTGATAACCAATTATGACACAATTAAAACTTTAAACCACAGATAGTTATTTTCAGTTATTTCGCATGTGATTTTCATTCAGTTATGGAGGTGAAGCCCATAAACAAACGGGCCTCGGGTCAGGCCTTCGAGGTGATCCTTAAGCCACCCTCTCCTGTGTCAGATGTGGCACAAAGTATCGTATCCCCTCCCAAGAAAAGGGACATCTCATTGGAAGACATTCAGAAGAAACTGGAGGCTGCTGAAAATCGCAGGAGAGTGAGTGTTTGCATTTCGGGATTAATACTGACATGTTAGCATTTCTTGACATGAATATTGA
>NC_062520.1:21306426-21473926 GCF_022655615.1 Tachysurus fulvidraco | reverse complement strand
ACTGGGTACTCAAAGGGGGTGTTATATTTTGGTGTTCATGCATTGGGTGTTGAGGAGCCTGATTCAACTCCTCCTTGAGTTTGGTCTACAGTACATTGTTCCTGCACCCGGCTGCAGAACAGTAAAACTCAGTAGTAGCTCAGTAGTTAAGGTACTGGAATTCTAATCAGAAGGCGTGAGTTTGAATCCCAATTCTACCAAGCCGCCATTTTCTGGGCCACTGAACAAGACCCTTAACCCTGAATTAGGCATTTGTGTAAATGTAAGTGACTCTGGATGAGGGTATCTGCCGAATTCTCTAAATGTATTTGTGTGTTGTTGTAGTTTTTTTCCCCACCTGAAACCATTTGAGTGTATCAGATGTTTTAAAACGGATAAAGGATAATTATTTAAATAAACTCTAGTTAGGAGTTAAATTTAACTCTATATGGTAGTAGAATTAAAAAAAAAATCTAAATCCTGAAGAGAGCTGAAAGGACAAATTGAAATTTAAAGAATTGATTTAACTTTGTACTAGAATAAATTTGATGGTCATGCATGTACACTCAAATGCAATTGGAATAAAAATTACAGAAATTAATTCTAAAGGCCAGAATTTGCCAGAATACTTTATTTATTTCGAGACTGGACTTCTATAACTGGTAGGTCTACCTATGAATGCTATTTGTCCTGCAAATGATCCAAAATACAGCCACTTGTTTTCGACCTGCATGATTTCTCCCACACCACGCCACCTCTGCACTCCCTCTACTGGCTTCTGGTAGCTGCACATATCCAATTCACAACACTGATGCTTGCTTACAAATGTGAAAACTGACCCGCTCTCTCTTACCACAAAACTCCTCGCACTGCACCTCGCTTCCTCAGATTTACCGTCACTGCTCGACTGTGCTGTTCTCTTCTGTCACTGAGGTGGTGGAATGAACTTCCCCTAGAGGTCTGAACAGCTAAGTCACTGAATATTTTTAACAATGAGTGAAGACCTACATCTTCCTAAAACACTTAAACTAGCGCTTATATTCCCTGTTTGTTTGGTCTTGGAACATGTTTCTTTTGGAAATTCCAGGCTTACAATCTTCACTCTCATAACCACTTCACTATTAGCATCAGTCTAAGTACCGAAGAATTGTAAGAACTGTAAACTGCTAAAACCACTTACACCAACCATTGTTCAGCACTCATTCAGTTCAGTTCTGGATTCTGATCGTTCAGAAGGTGTTGATTAATTTGCTAGAATAGCACAACTCTGACAATAGTGGAGACCCAGAGGTTTATACTGTATGCTCTTCTTCTAATATTTTACAGAAATTTTACCAGCCCTATTGTCTTCCGTACCATGAAGACTTTGGACCTTCACTGAGACGAGGCCAAACATGTGAGGATTTCGAGGCATCTAGAGATTTACCAGCTCCAGTTAGACTCTGCTTCTAGTATTCGGACATACTAAGAGGAGATGCCAACTACATGTGGTCTCTGAGGACAACAACCTCCTCATCAATACAACATTTGTCAGACTGTATTTTCACACCTCCAGTGTCACCCATATGAGGATGGGTTCCCCTTTAAGTCTGTTTTTTCTCAAGGTACCATCCAAGGGAGTTTTTCCTCACCACATTCGCCAGAGTCATCTCAGACTTGTTCACATGGGATAAATACTAACAAATTTAAATATATCTAATATTAACCTTAAATTTTTATATTATATTAATCTTTATATTAACCTTTTGTTTTATGTTTATGTTCTGTAAAACTGCTTTGTGACCGTTTCAGTTGTTTATTGGCTATACAAATAAAATTTACACAGAAAAAATGTGTTAAATTGTTAATAATTTTAATTTACAGCATTTAACAGACAGTCTCATACAGAGCAACTTACATTATCTCAATTTTATATAACTGAGGGTTAAGGGCCTTGGGTTAGCATTAGGGTCCCAACAGTGGCAGCTTAGTGGACCTGGATCAAACTCACAACCTACCGATAGGTAGCTCAACACCACTAAACCACTATACTACCACATGCATAATAAGATATGTGTCATGAACGCAGGATAAAAGGGACCCAAACGCAGGATGGCAAAAATAACAGGGTTTAATAACGGAAACCATGAAACATAACACAGACTAGACCAGACAAAGACAACAGTTGATTCCGCACTGCATAAGCCACGCGACACAGTTAAATACAAAAAGACAATGAGACACGATTAGGAACAGGTGTGAAGACAGGGAGGGGCAGATGAAGGCGGGGCAGACACGTGACGAGGAACGTAAACAAAAGGCACATGGCCAACAGTCCAGGCTGAGTCCTGACAATATGTTTTATGAGTCCCCACTGTCAGTGCATTGTAACGATCTGTGCTAAAGCTATAGACTTTTTTTAATGAGATATAAGTAATGACAGAAATTATTTTTTTTTTATTTTCATTGATGTTCCACAATATTGTATTATTTTATAATTATAAATAAAATAATATGGAAATATGCTCTTTAATTAAGGGTTTAATCAATTAATAATTAATTACCAATTGCACAATTATTGGCAAATATTTTGGTATGACATGATTGTATCATAGTATAAAAACATTTTGGGACAACATTCAATTAATGTTCAGTCATTAATTAATTCAGTACCATAAATAAAAAAAAAGTGAGCAGTTTATTTCAGGTCAACATGCTAGCTAGGTAGCTAATCTTTAATATCTTGAGTTTGCTAATATTATTGCTGACATTAATGTTAACTGAACTGTCTGTATAGAAGAACATTTTCTGAACAATATGCTGTGTAATGGCTTACTGGAGACTTTAAATATATAATCACAGAAGCACAAACTCTTTTTTTTTAATGTAATGAAATGGACTGTTTCATTAGATGGAAACCCATTTCTTAGGCAGCCATTTTGACTTCATGCAAAAATATATCTAAGTTAGTAGGGTAGAAATTTTCATGTTATGCTACGTTCACACATACAGTGATTTTATCTCTGCAAGTCGCTAATGGGTGTTCCTGCTACTGGTTGCCATAGTAACATAGTAACATCTAGTAGAGATATATGAGAACTTTTAAACCGGTCTTTAACATCATTTAAAGCACAATGAGCACATTTTTAGTTTAACAATCAAATGTGTAACTAGTGCAACCTGAATGAAGAAAAACACTTAACAAATTTAAACAAAAGCATCTCAAAATCACGTCTGATAATTTATTAATTAAGACACACTTCCTTGTTCCTAGTTACACCCAGTAAGTTGGGTTTGGTTTATAAATTAAGCCCAGTACCAGATTTCTTATTAATGTAACTGAAAATACTTTTGCATCAGAAGTTTACATATTTTTGGCATACCTGGTTTGGCATTTCTAGGATCATACTGTCTCTGCTATGTGCATCTATCATGTGATGATGGCATCAGGCATCAGCTGTAAGCCAATGCTACCAGATGACTGGCTCATTATTCATCATGGACAATAGATGGCATGAAGTTTGGACTTGTGAGTGGAGGTCTCTCCAAATTCTCCTCAACCTTGCAGAAGTGCAGAGTAAATCTTGAGGATTGTAATGAATTGAGAAAGGGTTTTTGTGCTGTGTTTTTTTTTCTGTTCTGTCATAGACACCTGGTTAGTATATAGACAACGGTCACATGTTTAGTAATTTGCTGTGACAAAGCGACCTGTAACTATTTATTTTCAATAAGCGCTGTCAAGTTCCGTTATGGATCGTCCTGGTTCAGCATCTACCAATAGGAGTGAAGTCAGTAGATCACACGTGAGTCGTGGCAAAGTGCATGTACTGGTTCTCTTTCATCTGTATGATTATTATGCATATATACTACTGAATTTTAGATGCAAAAGCCAAGTTTCCCTCTGATATGTTTCATGTTAGAGGAAACCAGTATAGAAGAATGATGTATATTTTCAAACAGTGAACTGTAAAGTCAGTGTTATAGATTTACACCGGATATGTTATAGATTTATAGAAGTACACCGGACAACTCATTTAAAGGTAAAAACTCAGCTATGTTTAGTTGTTAAGTCACTCGTTGAACTGGGGGGAACTCCTGGTTGGGAAGACTACCCTGTCAATTTTGAGAAATTTCGAGTTTACCATTTTCTTTGGCTTTTCCTGGTTGGAGGTTGGAAATTACAAGTTATGATCTCTAGTCGAGTGCTTTAGCTAGGAACCGTTCTGTTGCTCAGTATGGCACCTCTCAGTCTGTAGGCCAAGGCACAGGGCAACTTTTTAACCATCGCTTTTTTTGG
This sequence comes from Tachysurus fulvidraco, assembly GCF_022655615.1. Taxonomy (NCBI): domain Eukaryota; kingdom Metazoa; phylum Chordata; class Actinopteri; order Siluriformes; family Bagridae; genus Tachysurus; species Tachysurus fulvidraco. The sequence continues at coordinate 21,469,671 of NC_062520.1, read as the reverse complement.
ATAGCACCAATTGTGGTTGACAGAATCACTCTGTTGGACACATACAACACCCTATTAAACCTATCCTTGATAAAAGTGTCAATCTTTGGGCCTGTGCCCAGCAATATAGAAAGAGAATGTCAAGAGCTTCAGAAATTAGAAACCAGCTCAGCAAGGTGATCTGGCTATCTGGTACACTAATATCACCACAATCTGGCTAAGAAGCTAGAAGTTCACAAGGTCCATTGGCTTTGTGCAAACTCTATACAGACCTACGTTCATAGGTCCCTAGCTGGTATGGGAGAAACCCCTGCATAAAACATTTCATATCAAAAACATCACTCATTTGACATCCCTCATTTAATCTACAACAGACAAGTGAGTCAAGGTGGCAGAGTTGCAGGGGTTGAGCTGCATCTCATCCACATGGGACTTATTTAGAGTCTGGTCTGTTGGTTTCTGTGTCCACATTACACTTTTTCCATGTTCTCTATATGAAGGTTTACTTTTGACTCCCAGTGCTGCAACATCAACCCTAAGCACACTAATGTCCAAAATGTCCTGTTCCACATGAAAAATTTGGCCAACATTATTCAGGAGCTTCCTTGCAGGAGGGTTGAGAGAGAGGACACTAGCAACAGTGGTTCTTTGAATTTTGGATAGCTGCCATGGTTTCTTGTCACTTGGAACCAGTGACTACTCAATGAGATGGTTCCAGGAACAGATGGCTGCATGATGATGGTGTTTATTCCAGAATATTGCGTCATGCAACACATGACTTTGTTGTAAGACCTCAACAGGCATTTTTTTCTATTCTTGTATAGAAAAGTCACCATGTCATACTGTGTGTGTGTGTGTGTGTGTGTGTGTGTGTGTGTGTGTGTGTGTGTGAGTGTGTGTGAGACCCAACAGTAAAATATCTGATTGGTTTATGATATTATCTGAGGCTAAGAACATCATGCTCTGATCACTCTTATGCTCATATCCAGTGAATGCTTCACAGCATACGTGTGCAATTGTGTAATAGAATTCGCTCTTGGTTAATGCACAGTATTTATTTCTCTGATTGTGTGTATGTAAGGATGTGTGTATGGGGTAAGGTTTTGAGGTGACGTGTCTGCAGGTGTGTTGAGCAGATAATGGTTCATTTTTGATCCTCTTGCACAAAGCTGTTATTCTCCTTTGGCCCGAGTGAGATTGCAGGCGCTTGTTAACAGAAGCAGGGAAACAGGTGAATACAATCTACAGTTTACACTTCTGCAGATGTCTCAGAGAGCCTTGTATGAGCTGCCGATTTATGCCTCACAAATATTTGGGCAGTATAACGGTTCCACTAATGTGAAAGCCAGAAGCTAAATGCGCAGTCGTCAGACTGAGACACACTAATTTTACGCGTGTTTGTGTTATTAAAAAAAATAAAAATAAATGTTAGTCATGTTATAACACAAGCCAACAGAACCAAATGAGAGGCAAAAGAGCGGTCCAAAAAGACTATTCTTGTCCTTACAAAGCGTGAACCCTGAAGAGAGATCATCCACAATCAAGCTACATATTCTTTATAGACATTTACCAGCACACAGAAACTCTCACGAGTTAACTTCCATTTAGAGGGATGTACTGTTACTACTAGCTCGACAGTGCAAGACCTGGGTGTTATATTAGACAGCAACTTGTCCTTTGGAAATCATATCACCCATACTACCAAAACAGCCTTCTTCCACCTTAGAAATATTGCCAAGCTGAGAAACATCCTGTCTGTATCTGATGCTGAGAAGCTAGTTCATGCATTCATGACCTCTAGACTGGACTATTGTAATGCATTACTAGGTGGGTGTCCAGCATCTTTAATAAATAGGTTACAGTTAGTCCAAAATGCAGCTGCCAGAGTTCTCACTAGGACAAGAAAATATGACCATATAACCCCAATTTTATCATCTCTACACTGGCTACCTGTTAAGTTTAGAATTGATTACAAACTGCTGCTACTTATGTACAAGGCTCTTAATGGTTTAGCTCCCATGTATCTAACTAGTCTTTTAACACGTTACAATCCTTCACGCTCTCTGAGATCACAAAACTCAGGACTTTTGGTAGTTCCCAGAATATCTAAGGCTACTAAAGGTGGTAGAGCGTTTTCTTATCTAGCTCCCAAACTTTGGAATAGTCTTCCTGATAGTGTTCGGGGCTCAGACACACTTTCCCAGTTTAAATGTAGATTAAAAACTCATCTCTTTAGTCAGGCATACACATAATACATCATATAATACTGTGCACTATTATATCAGAATTGGCCTCCAGAAATTAAACCAGCCCTGATCGTCTGCCGTGCGATGAAGATTTTGGACCACTGAGATGAGGCTGACCCAGCGAACCCTGAGGCATCCAGAGATCTACCAGCTACACTTATATTCTGCTATACTAAAAAGATGTGAACTCCATGTGATCTTTTGCATCAATACAACATTTGTAAGACTGTATATTTATAATCACACCCTCCGGTGTCACCCATATGAGGATGGGTTCCCCTTGAGCCTGGTTCCTCTCAAGGTTTCTTCCTTTACCATCTAAGGGAGTTTTTCCTTGCCACTGCTGGGTCTGCTTACTTGCTCATTGGGGATATATACATACACATTGTGAACTAAATCTATCTAATATTAATCTTGAATTTTGTATTCTATTAATCTTTATATTATTCTTATAATAACCCTTTGTTCTATGTTTATGTTCTGTAAAGCTGCTTTGAGACAATGTCAATTGTAAAAAGCGCTATACAAATAAACTTGAATTGAATTAAATTGAATAACATTAACAGTAAAAAACAGTAGTTCTCTGGGTTGTGGGATTACATGGTACTAAAATAATCCAGAATTCACAAATTAATTTTCTGTGATATCCACAAATCTATTTTATTTTTTCATTCTAATATATCAATAACAGACACCAGCAGTATATCTATCTTGTAGGCTAAATTTTTAAGTGCAACGGATGGTGCCAATACCTTAATCAGAGTGAAAACAGACCATTTATAGTGCAACAAACATTTCTAAGATGATATAAACCACAAGGAGTCACAGATTTTCTTTGACAATGATTTTCTATGTGAATGATAAAACAGGCCACTGAACTTGTTTGATGAATGAAAACATAACCCAGAAATATACAATATTTTGCACATATAAATACACAGTATTAAGAAAAATATAACCATTCTGTCACTGTTTCAGAACAGAAAGATTTATCTGAAATCTCTAATACTGGTTAATAATACCTGTTATCCATTCCATGTGTTCCATCCTAACTTATGATTCACATGTCACCCCTATCTTTACATTTCAACACACTGTTGCATGATTATCGCTTCAAAGCCTTTTGGCACAAAACCCACCATCTGCACATGCACCAGTCCCATATACTGCACATTATCATACCCCCCTCATGTGTACAGTTAAAAGCTAACTTAAATGATAGTGCATTATAACATATTGTTTACCATTTTGTTTATCATAAAATATTCAGCATTATTGCTACTCAGTTACTGAGGTTTGATTGTGTAGCTTCACCACTATACTTTGCATTATTAATTAGGTTGAATTGTTTGAGCAATCCACTTCATCAGTCCACATAATCTTGTAATGTCTGCATTCTGTTTGGCTGCGTGATGGTGCTGAGCTCAAACATTCTTTAGTTTAGATTCACATGTATAATTCTCATTGATATGGTGTGAACAAAAAGCTGCCTTCATTATAAAATGGCTCGAAATGATTCCAGGGGTCTGGGTGTGTAGTACGATTATAACTCTATGGAGAGAGAGAGAGAGAGAGAGAGAGAGAGAGAGAGAGAGAGAGAGAGAGAGAGAGAGAGAGAGAGAGAGAGAGAGAGAGAGAGACTGTAGGTTATTTTAGCAGGTTTCTGCTCTCTGGAAGGACTCTGGGGTGTGCAGTTATTAAAAAATAATCAACTCCATGGTAATAATGTCCACATCACACCACACCATGTTGATTACTTCCCTATAACTGCACACCCTGGAGGGCTTTATTATCCTTTACGATTTGATGGCCGTAATTCATATTGTAACAGTCACCAAGCCGGTGGATTGTGTAAAAGATTCCTGTAAGAGCAATGACACACTTTAAGACCACTATAGATTATTTTTAATACCTCCAACCATCCAGTACTTACAAACCGTATATAAATCACCTTTATAACGTCCTGTGTGCTTCAGCATATGGATCAGTAAGTGTAGGTAATGTAAAGGGTCCAGATGATGTTGGGTTCAGAGTATTCTTACACACAGAATTAAACGGGAACTGGGTGCACAAAAAGAATTAAACACTAAAGCATGCATGTTGTCAGGTTGGAAAAATTTATAATGCAATGGACTATTAGTTATTTTATTTAATTAACTAATACGCAAGTTTTACATCCCTGAACTGTCAGCAGTTTGGCTTGCAGTCTGCACTCATCTTTAGTTAAGACCAGAAGAATGTTTCTTCTGTTGGAACAGTGCCACCTGTTGGATGAACAGTAGTTTTACAACCATCCAAAAACCACAAATAATCTATGAGTATTGAGTGAATCTATATAAAATGTGACTGTTTTACTTGTTTGTTATAACTAATTGTAATATTCAGATGATCCTGGATGTATCAAACACACTGATTTGTCCATTTGACTCATGGAGATAATATCTAAGTACTATTAACCCAGTAAGCCAAAATGTAGCCTAAACCAAATGATATGCTAAAAGTCATCAAATAACAAGGAATTAGTGTATATGAATGGCAGGGTGGTGCAGAGTCACATTAAAACCTCACAGTTTTAGGATCCATGATTTAATCAAGAGCTACAGCACCTGTGTGGGTTTCTTCTGCATCCTGTGGTTTTCTACTAAAGTCCAAAATCATGCAGGTGTGTGGACTAACTATGTCACCACTAGGTGTGAATCATTATATGTATGATTTCCTGCTGCAGTCTCATTTTGGATGAATTCTCCTGCCTCGGGCACAATGTTTCAGAGAATCTGGAGCCACCAAATCCCACCGTATCAGACTAAAGGACTAAATGAAGATGAATGAATGAGCAAATGAATGTGATGAACTTTTTGTTAATAATAAGGACAATACCTTTCAGTACAAATGCTTGTTATAATCACATTTGAACAGGGAAATCAAAATAGCTAGCACAGTGTTGTATCAGTTACAAATAACGCAACAGCTCTTGCGTCCAGTTGGCATAGAAGTCTGGTTAGAAGTGTGTGTCATAAAGTGGGTGCTATATTGGTACACCAGTTAACCTCTAAAGCTTAATTTGGAAATATGTATATTTCTTGTACCAAGTAATGCGGCTAATTTCCATCTATATGTAGAGCCTGTATTATTTTATTAAGGTTTTTAACATCATGAGAAAGCGCAACCCAGCCAGACATGCTAATCCTGCAAAATTCTAAACTTCCTATAATCAGGATTTGAGCTGGTTTCATTCTCACAGCATGACAGCTAAACTCTGTGGGTGCAACACAGCATTTTAGTACTGCTTCAGCTCTGACATGACCACTATGTGTCATAAATCAAGCCAAAACTTTAAGATTGTATTAAATGTATCAAAACACAGTTTTTTGCTTTTTAAGCACACTATTTGTGCTTAAAAAACTGAATCAAATCTCTGATTCTTGTTGGTTGACTCATTAGTTCTGAACATTGCATTTCTCAATAACTTCCACTTTCCAAAAACATGTAGATAGACAGACTGGCAAATATGAGTGTTTGTGTGTGTGTGTGTGTATGTGTGTGTGTGTGTGTGTGTGTGTGTGTGTGTGTGTGTGTGTGTGTGTGTGTGTGCATACATCATGTAATTACATTTTTTCTTTAGAGAGTATAGTCAGAGAGAGTGTATAATATATTTGGAGTACTTTCAAAATGTAGATTCATAATATGACGAGACTAGTGATTCTTTTTTATAGAGCTTAATTTTCATTTGAAAAAAACAAAAAAAGGCAGAAACAGAGGATTACAACAGTCATTTTTATTTTAACAAAAAAGGAACAAGAGAACAGCTCTTAGATGAGACTAAAAAAACCTGCAAGTCAAATTGCTGATCATTAGTGTAGCATCACCCCAGCTAACAAAAAACATCTGTTTTATGAAAACTCTGTTCTCTGAACATTCTGTAAATGTTTTCTGGCGGTTTAAAACGTTTTTTTAAAAAAACGTTTTAATAAGCCTTTTCTTGGTTATGCTAACATTAAAAATGTTAAGGTAGCATTTCATTTTATCTGTATGTTGGCAAAAGAACGTTGCAAAAGATAAATAACTTTGCAGAAGACTTTTACATCTCCAAGAAATCTACATCTTCAAAACATTTAAAGATATACGAATGATATATTCTTAGAAGTCTTTTAATACAGCACAGGGTCCAAAACATATCAACCAAATCTCCTTCAGCTATTTTGCACCTCTGACATTTTGAAGATATATCAGTGTTCAGCATGTGACTTTTTCTTGAGAATATTAAATCGGATTTGCTTTGGGTTGGTAGATTTTAAAATACTTTGCAGTCTTTCCATAACATAATTACTCTAAAGGCTCAAATGTACAGGCAAGATCTCTTTCCCACTTGTGTTGCAAAATCACTTGGGCAAATGGTTTAAAATTATTTGTTACTGTGCTGTAGATTGCAGAAGTAGTACTTATTGGGGAGGATGTAATGACGAGTCAGACACACACACACACACACACACACACACACACACACACACACACACACACGCACACACCCACACACACCCCACCCTTCTTAAAAACTTAGGGCCAATGAAATTTATCCACCCCTGTGTATATATTCATGTGCTCACTCTCTTTAAATCCTCTAATCTAGGCTCCCTAGTGTTTAGAGATTCAGAGTACACCAGACAGTATTGTTTCACTCAAATTTACAAATCACTGTGATAATGGAACAGTTCATGGGCACATGGAAATTAACGTCAAGTGAGAATTTTGATGAATACATGAAAGCTGTAGGTAAGTTAGCTACTTTTATTTATCTGCCACATACTAAATTACATGTACTGTAGATCAAATGTCAGCTTGTTTTCACCTTGAATCACATATCTAAGCAAGTGTGTACTTGTTTGCGTTGTTCAGGTTTCCTTTCATGATTTTTCAGTCAGGTCTTTCATTGCACCCGGACCCTCCTATAATAATTCTTTAATATAATCTTTATATTTGCAGGTATTGGTTTTGCATCCAGGCAAATCGCGAATTTGGCCAAGCCAAATCTGTTGTTCAGCGTCGATGATCAGGGTTTCGTGTCATTGAAATCCATGACCACCTTCAAGACAGTAGAAATAAAATTTCGTCTGAATGAAGAATTTGATGAGATCACAGCAGATGACAGGCAGGCGAAGGTATAGATTTGACAAATTTGGGAAGGCTTTTAGAAGAAGCAGGATTTACTGTATGTTTTTTTATGCATCTTGTTTCAGACTGTTATGAAAATGGTGGATGGTAAACTTGTTCAAACACAGTCCTGGGAAGGAAAGACCACAACGATTGAAAGAGAAGTTCAGGGTGGGAAACTGATAGTGGTGAGTTGGACAGATTGCCTAATTTGTGGTTGATGCTTCCTTTTGACTCATATGCCATCGTAATAGAGATGTGCCATCTGTGTATATGTGTGTGTGTGTGTGTGTGTGTGTGTGTGTTTTCTTTTCTTTAGAAATGCATCATGGATGGTGTGGTGTCAATGAGGACATATGAGAGAGATCAGTAACCCACTTATACAGGTCTAAACAGAAAAGACAATAACTGGATCCCAAATGGTGACATCATTCAAATGAATGTAAATATAAATCATCATATAACGACTTCTACACCCCATACAATATCTAGGAGGGAGCCAAGTGGATTACATTGAAACAGCCAGCTACACTTTTAATAGCTTGTTTTTTTGTTTGCTTGTCTGTTTGTTTGTTTGTTTTTTAAAACATTGATCGCAGTGTTATAAAACCAAGCAAAATGTCAATAAACAAATGTAATAACATTTGCACGATGATTGATTTTATTGAAGTAAGTCATACGCAGTAATGCACATAAGAATCTAAAGCCATCCATTAGTTCAGATGAAACTACAGTGTTACCACTATTAGTTTATTACACATTAGAACCCATGATGTAAATGATATATTAGTTATCTCAGCACTTTGCAGCGACCTATAATAGAAGTATAAGGAGAGGAAAAGCATCTGTTAATTAATATTATTGTCTGCTGATCTGAAAACCAGGATACCAGGAGAGAATGAAGACCCAGGTTTTCACATGGAGCCTGAGAGATTAAATGCAGGAGACCAGTGATTTATTTGTGAGAAGAACAGAAAAGAATTAAAGCAAGCAGGCTTTTACTATTAAAGTAATTACTGAAAAAGGGACTAAAATACAATAAAGAATACTGTGTTCTTTTTAAGCCTTTATATTTATTGTTATTTAATGTTGTGGAACATCTGCAAGACAAGTTTGTTCCTGTTACTGTCATGTTTCGTCATGTTTCTGAGAAAACAGGATATGCCAAGACCTTCCTGACCCATAAAGAGCTTCAACACATCAACGATGATAGGTTTTTCTTCATTAAACAACATATTAACATGTTGCATATTACATAACATATTCATTTACTTAATCTTCTTCTTATGCTTAAATTTTTCTGAGCTCCACCCAAATTAGTACCTGTGAATGAGTTGCTACCATAGAAACGATGACATACAAGAACAAGTCAAGTCAAATCAAGTCAAGAAGCTTTTATTGTCATTTCAACCATATACAGTATAGCTGCTGTAGTACACAGTGAAATGAGACAACGTTTCTCCAAGAACGTGTTGCTACACAGAACAAAGTCAGAGCTAAGGACTTAAGTCAGTCCTAAAAACATAAAGTGTATCTGTGCAACCTGGTGCAAACAGTGCAGGATAAGACAAGAAGACAGAAAGACAGTGCAGGACAAAAGACTACACAAAAGACAATACACAAAAACAGTGCAGACTAGTGTAAATACTGTATGTTCAATCAAGCAATCAGAATGTAAACAGTTTGATATGATGGTGCTGTAGACATGGATGTAAATTGGAAGAGTGTGTATTTTCGTGTAGGTCAGTGCAGTCCATACAGTACAGTTGATTGTGCATGTGTGTGTGTGTGTGTGTGTGTGTGTGTGTGTGTGTGTGTGTGTGTGTGTGTGTGTGTGTGTGTGTGTGTGTGTGTGTGTGTGTGTGTGTGTGTGTATGTGTATGTGTATGTGTGTGTATTGTGCTTGGTATAGTTCAGTTCAGTACATTAATGTAAACCTGGGATTTGATGGAGAAACACTGTCAGAGTTGCTGTTTTAAAAAATGAATCAAATGAGTCTTTGGACCAATCAGGTTTGAGAATTCAACAATTTAGTATAAATAGTTAAAAATAAAATGTGAATGATTATTACTAAAATATTTGTGCATATTACCCATAGAATCAGATATTTATTTATTAAATCATTTCCTATATTTTAATTGTTGGCAATTAATTTAGGAAAACTATAATCCATCAACTTCATTTTGAGGTCGGAACGATCCAGTGGCAAGATTTTCGCAGTCCAATCAACACAAAAGAATATCATCTGACCACTAAGTACTCCAACCCAGCAGAGCATGTGATGTCTTAATCTTCAGTGGTCTTTCTCAGAGCGGCCAATCGAATTAAATATCCTTAATACCCATGGATTAATTTTGATTTAAACCAGTTGAGGATTGGTAACTAGGAATGCTTTGTAAACTGAACACCTCAAGGAAGCATATTTCATCCCCCATGCAATTATAGTCTTCATTTCATCATCACTTTAGAATATCTTCTAATGAGCTTTCTGCTGTTTCATAAATATTTGGCTCCTGCATGTGTGTGTGGTGTAATGTAAATCATAGTGTAGTGTAGCCGTGGTAATAATCATTCATGATGATACAGTATAGATTCGGCATAGATTCGGCATTTGGCAGACACCCTTGTGCCAGCTTGGTGGCCCTGGGATTCAAACTCACAACAAACCTTCACTGTTTTCTGCACACCTTTCTTCCACTATGACACTTTAACTCTTTAACTCTGGACTTGCACAGCACAGTGCCACTTTTTATACACCTTATACACACACTCCATACTGCACATGGCCACTTTAAGGACAATAATTAAAACCATACGCATTTATGTACATTTATGTATATTTATATACATTATTTTTCATTTATATTTTTATATTTTCAGATTTTATATAGTTTATACTTTTCTATTAATCTACCTCATTTTGGTGATATTTTTTTTATCCCTAATTGCATTCCTTATGTTTGAATACCGGACAGATGCAAAAAGCATTTCACTGCATGTCGTACTCTGTATGTACTGTATGTGTATGTGACAAATAAAATTTGATTTGATTTGATTGATTTGATTTGATTTGATTAGTCCAACATCTTAATCATTGTGCTACCACATCCCACGCAGCACTGAAAGGTCTGGCATCCCAGTTGTAGTTTAATATTCAGCAATTCAAATGCTTCTTTTAATGTTATTTCTATGATCTGAATATAACATCCAAAAATAAAATAACTAACCCTAAGTAAGGATTTGGGGTCTTTCATAACCCTTATATGAACTATTCTGATGAGTTAGCAAACATAGATTAACATAAATTACTGATCAGAGCTTTTTAAACTTGTCTTGTCTTTGTCTATTTCAACCAGGAATACAATCAACTAAATTCTCCTCAACTAAACACATAAGGACTACAAATGCTGTCACATGACCAATACCAGACTTCTAAACAGCTGTTTACAATTTCTATTTAAACTGCACACAAACTCTTTGTCTTTTCTATTGTTAATTAGCAGTTTCATTATTTAGTCTTTGTATTTTTGATCTAATAACCTATTTATTTATTTGATTATTATTTATTTGTTGACATGATTTCTGTCTTTGTCCCTATTTGGCCTTGTCTGACTCTAATAAACCTGCATTTGTATCTATGTGACACTACTCAGTACAAACCACACCGTTTATAGTTTTGGGTTTCAAATGTATTGTCATGTGCACAAAGAGTGGTTTAAGAACCTGCACAAAATGAAATTCTTGTGCTCCAGTTTTACACTCCTAGCCAGACACATAATGCAAAAAGTAAGCAGGTGAAATATGTAGATTTTAGATTGTGGTTTTGTAGCACTTAGATGAATAATTGATAGTTATGCTGGTTGGAGTCACAAGTAGGTGGATAGATGGATGCAAAGGAATGTAGGAAATGTATATTTCTCAATATCTAGGAAACTGACAAGTTAAGAAACAGAACAAATTAATGTGAAATATTCTGTATTCTATATCATAATCTCATCAGATGCATTTGACCCATCCACATTTTAAATAAGAATATTCATTCGTTCATCTTCACTAATCACGTCGTTCTCGACAGGGTCGCAGTATGTCTGGAGCCTATATTTGAAACACAGGGAGATGAGGTGGGAAGCGATCATTCGCACACACTCACATACAGTACTCACTCACACCTAAGGCCAGTTTAACTTAGGCACTCCACCTACTAGTATGTTTAGGATATTGGAGACAACAGAAGAACAATGAGGAAACCTTCACAGACACAAGGAGAACATGTCCCATAGGTCAGCATCGAATAGATCCAAGAATCCCTAAAGGTGTGTGCATGCAGCACTACCTGCAATACCACATTAAATAGGTGTATAGACCATAAACTATTCAAACCTCATTGTCGGGTTTCAGTAACAATTACATTTAAAGCATTTGGCAGACATACAATGATTTATTTATTTATTTATTTATTTATTTATTTATTTATTTATTTATTTATAACAAGAAATAAACATGTGCTAGTTTAAGTATTTCAAGAACAAATTCAGGAAGAGACTTCCTGGTATCGATGGGAAGTTCATTCTACCTCCTTGGTGCCAGAACAGAGAAGAGTCATTATGCCTACATGCCTTGTATTCTGAGAGATGGTGGGACCAGTAAGGCTTGCTGACTTTATTGCGGCAATTATTATGGCAAAGCATTACACAACTAGCAGTTTAGAACTGTTTATTAATAGCCATTGTTAAAGCTTTGTAAACATTGTAAAAGCCTGGTTAAAACTATTTAAAGATCTTATTTGGTATGTTGGCAAATTTACATTGTTGTTCATAGTAGATGAATAAACCCTTTAAAATGGTTTAGGTTACAACTCAAACACTCATGTCAATTTCCTACAAATAATCCCTGTTTAGAGTGAGTTCACATATAAAACGTTCACCTTTTCCTGTTTGTATAATATCTGTACATATGCCTAGCATTCAGTCGACTGCTGTTTTGCACAATACATTACAATACCTCATATAACTGCTTCTGTAATACTTATGTGTTCATTCCTGTATTTCTGCATATGTACCATAGAACATACAGTATTTACACTGGTTGGCGCTGCTTTTGTGTATTGTCTTTTGTGTAACGTTTTGCATTTTTTGTTTGCACTGTCTTTTGTCCTGCACTGTCTTCTTGTCTTGTCCTGCACTGTTTACACCATGTTGCACAGATGCACTTTATGTATCTACAGTAGGACTAACTTACTTAAGTCCTTAGCTCTGTCTTTGTTTTATGTAGCACCATTTCTGTCTTTGTTTTATGTAGTTCCTGGAGAAACGTTGTCTCATTTCACTGTGTACTGCAACAGCTATATATGGTTGAACTGACGATAAATGACTGACTTGACTTGACTTGACATGTATGATATTACTGTTTCATCAACTCAACAAATAGCAGAAAAGGTGAACAAGAGCCAGTGCCTTATGTTGTAACAGGCATTCATCAGACTATGATTTTATGCTGGAACGAGAACAGCAAAATCTTTTTTTTTTTTTTTTTTTGGAGGTGTTCAGTGAAATTAAGCTGAATTTAGGAGTGCTTTTAAACATGAACACAGTACTGCCCCCTTGTGTTCACATTACACATATACACACTGTTCATACTGCTGAGTTTTACAATCATTGAAACGTTTTGAATGAATAAAATTAAAACTTGCTTGCTGGGTTCTGCCAATCTGTAATTTGTGGATCAGCCAAATCCAATTTTAGTAGACATTTAAAAATATGCGAAAGAGTTGTTTTAATTTATGGCCTCTTTATTGTTCTAGGTAAAAATGGCTTCTACTAGAGCTGAGCAATGGGATGCTATTTGGGAAAAGTTAGTCTTGAAATTCAGTGACGTGTTAAACACAGACTCAAACAGTGGCCATTGTAGATTTTGGTGTGGCAGGACAACATTGACGACAAAATAGAGAGTAATTGTAAGTAATCCTAGGCATTCATCAGCAAACAGTCTAGCAGCTCATTTTGAGCAGTACCTTTGTTCAGCTATGTTGTCAGTTATAGGATTGCTAAGAGCATTTAACTAGTGGTTGGAAGGTTTCAGCCAAATTTCCAGTCTCAAAACATTCCTGAGCAATTTTTGCAGTGTGACAAGTTACATTATCCTGATGAAAGAGGCCACTGTTGTTAGGGAATACTGTTGCTATGAAGGAGACAGCTTGGTCTGCAACAATATTTAGGTAGGTGGTACATGCCAAAGTAATATCCACATGAATGCCAGGTCCCAATGTTTACCAGAACATCACACTGTCTCTACTGGCTTGCCTTCTCCTATATTACATCCTGGTACCATTTTATTTACGAGGGAAGTAGCACAAATGTACACATTTCTCCACATGTAAAAATAAATGTGATTAAGCAGTCCAATCAACCTTCTTCCATTACTCCATAATCCACTTCTGATGCTCTCCTGCCCAATGTATGTATTTTGGGTGGTAGACAGGGGTCAGCATGGGCACTCTGACCAGTCTGTGGCTATGCAGTCCCATATGCAGCAAGTTAAGACGCACTGTGTTTTTGGACTCTGCTCTATCATAGACAGTGTTAACTGTTTCAGCCATTAGTATCACAGTAGCTCTACTTTTGGGATCTGATCAGGTGTCCATAAAACACAATAAATATTACAATTACTTTTGTAGATGCTCTAACCCAATTGTTAAGCCATCACAATATAGGGCTTGACAAAGTTGCTCAGATCCTTACACTTGCCTGTTTTTCCTGGTTCCAACACATCAATTTTGAGAACTGACTGTTCAATGCTGCTTAATATATCCCAAATTTTGACATGCACTGTTGTAACGAGCGCCCCGGTTTTTGTGAGTCTGTGCACAGCTCACCTGTCTGGCCATTCACTCCTCTCATCAAGAAGGCATGACCATCTGCAGAACTGCCACTCGGTGGATTCTTTGATACACCATTCTGAGTAAACTCCAGTCCGTCTGGCAGTAGGTAGTTTTCCAGGTCACATTTTTTCCCGCATTCTGATTGGTGATATGATCATTAAATGAAGCTGTTGGCTGGCATCTGCATGATTTTACTTCATGCATTTATTTTTCTACATGATTGCACTGCTGCCACACTATTGACTGATTAGATGATAGAATGAAAGTGTGTACATGTGTTAGTGATTAAGTATTCGGTGTTCACAGTTGACAAAGTTGGAATCAGAGACCAGTGATAGCTATGATACAGCACCCCTAGAGCTGAGAAAGTTAATCAGAATCAGAATCAGAATCAGAATCAAAATCAGGTTTTTTTTGCCAAGTATGTTGACACACACAAGGAATTTGGTTCCAGGTGTTTGTGACTCTCAAAGATACAGACATAAATAACACTATAGAAGATATACTATTATTATCTTCTATATACTATAGAAGATAATACAGACTATACAAGACAATGCAGATGTGATACAATAGACAGTATGAGTATTAAATATGAATACAGAATATATGACTGATCAGTTATGTACATAAAGTGTGGGAAGTGCATCACATTGTCACTGTTGGCCAGATGTAATTTAGGGTTTTGACCATTTTTCTGCACTGCAGTGACCCAATAAGTAGTCTGATCATGTGTGATCAAGTACATGGTGCAAATAACAATATTGTGCAATATTATGTTTTTTGTACAATATATAGCAGCAGTAGTGTGTGTAACATACACGTACTTATAGATATGACGCAGGGAATATAATTATGGTGAGTTGTTAATCAGTGTGATTGCCTGGGGAAAGAAACTGTTCCTGTGTCTGGCAGTCTTAGTAAGCAAAGTGGCGGTGGCAGTGCTGGGGATTGAACCTTTCTGTATTTTACATTTACATTTACAGCATTTGGCAGATGCCCTTAGCGACGTACATAAGTGCTTAAATCTCTAACACTGAATACATTAATGCTGGCTCACTAGGTTACATACTTAAGATACCATGAGTTTAAAACATTTGTTCAAAGTTACAATGACAAAGTGTCAAAGGTTGTGTTTTTTTTTTTTGTTTTTGTTTTTAAATGCAAAAGATAAGGAAAGAAGTGCTAGTTGAAGTGTTTCCTGAATAAGTAGGTCTTCAACCGCCGCTTGAAAATAGCCAGTGACTCAGCTGTCCGGACCTCTAGGGGAGTTTCATTCCACCACCTTGGTGCCAGAACAGAGAAGAGTCTTGTAGTATACTTGCCTCTTACCCTGAGAGATGGTGGAACCAGTTGAGCAGTGCTGGTAGATCGGAGGGTGCGGGGTGCAGTGCGAGGAGTGATGAGGGTTTTGAGGTAAGAGGGAGCTGGTCCATTTTTGGCTTTGTAAGCCAGCATCAGTGTTTTGAATCTGATGCGTGCAGCTACCGGAGGAGGGATTGCAGCAGCGGGGTGGTATGCGAGAACTTAGGCAGGTTGAAAACAAGCCAGGCACCTGCATTTTGGATCATTTGCAGAGGACGGATTGCGTTCATAGGTAGACCTGCCAGCACTGCATTGCAGTAATCCAATCTAGAAATGACAAGAGACTGAACAAGTACCTGAGCAGCCTGTGTGGACAAAAATGGCCGAATCCTTCTAATGTTGTAGAGAAGAAACCGACATGAGCGGGTCACATTAGCAACATGAGAGGAAAAGGACAGTTGATTGTCCATGGTTACCACAAGTTTGTGAGCTGTGGCTGAAGGGGAGATCAGATCGTTGTGCAAGGATATAGCAAGATCATGAACTGGGGATGAATCACCTGGAACGAACAGCAGTTCAGTTTTGCTAGGATTGAGCTTTAACTGATGAGCAGTCATCCATGATGAAATTTCTGCCAGACATGCTGAGATCCGGTCAGAAGCTGTGGCATCTGAGGGTGGGAAAGAGAAGATAAGTTGTGTATCATCAGCATAGCAGTGGTAAGAGAACCCATGTGAGGAAATAACTTCACCAAGAGAGTGATTATACAGGGAGAAAAGAAGAGGACCAAGTACTGAGCCCAGTGGGATGCCAGTGGAGAGTCTGCGTGGAGCAGATGTCACTCCCCTCCATGTTACCTGATATGAGCGTCTTTCCAGGTAGGAAGCAAACCATTCCCAAGCTGATCTGCAAATCCCAAGACTCTTGAGGGTGGATAAGAGAGTCTTGTGGTTGACCATATCTAACGCTGCTGAAAGGTCAAGGAGGATAAGGACGGATGACAGTTTGGCTGATCTAGCAGCATGTAGCTTCTCAGAGACATCCAAAAGGGCTGTCTCTGTAGAGTGAGCTGCTTTAAAGCCAGACTGGTTGGGGTCTTGGAGGTTGTTCTGTGAGAGATAGACAGACAGTTGGTTATAGACAATGCGTTCAAGAATTTTTGAAAGAAACGAGAGAAGTGATACCGGTCTGTAGTTACTGATGTCTGATGGATCCAGAGCAGGTTTCTTTAGGATGGGAATAACCCTTGCTCTCTTGAAAGTAGTTGGTACCTGACCAGATGCTATGGATCTATTGACGATAGTGGAAAAGAAGGGCAGAAGGTCTTGCGAGATGGTCTGGAGTATAGTGGAAGGGAGTGGATCCAATGGGCAGGTGGTAGGATTGCTGGACTGGATGAGTGTAAAATCTCTTCTGCTGCCAGAAATGACAACAAAGGTGTAGGGGAATCCATACTCTGAGATGTAAGTGCAGTCGGGGCTGAAGTGAAGGTCCGGCAGATTTCCTCAATCTTCTCCTGGTAGAAAGAAGCAAAGTCTTCTGCAGTCAGGGAGGATGAAGAAGGTGGAGCCAGCGGGTTGAGCAGAGAAGAGGAGATGATGTGGAATTTCCGAGGGTCATGTGAGGAAGCTTCAAGATTTTCCTTGTAGAAGGAAGTCTTGGCAGAAGTCACATCTGAGAACTTGGCAAGAAGTGTTCGGTAAGATTCAAGATCTGCATCGAGTTGTGATTTCTTCCACTTTCTCTCTGATGATCTTAGCTCTCTTCGATTGTTGTGCAGCACGTCTGAAAGCCAAGGAGCAGAACAAGAAGTTTTCTTGGGTTTAGTGAACATAGGGCAGAGGAAGTCCATAGTTGAGGAAAGAGATGAGAGGAAAGTATCTGGGACCGAGTCCAAGGGTAGTGAGGAAAAGGACTCAGGATCAGGAAGGGAAGAAAGAGTGCCAGAAGCTACAGAAGAAGGGGAGACAGAGTGAAGGTTGCGGCGGGTAAGAGTGAGGGGGTGAGAGGTAGTTTTAGGTAGGATAGGTAGAGTGATGGTGAAGGATACCAGGTGATGATCAGAGATGTGTAGTGGGGTAGCAGTCACGTCTGTAGCTGGAGAAGGACGGGTGAAAACCAGGTCCAGGACATTGCCTCCTTTGTGTGTGGGGATGTAGCTGTTGAGTGTGAGGGTGAATGAGTCGAGAAGAGACAGGAGGGAAGAAGATTGAAGCTTGTCAGAGGGGAGGTTGAAGTCACCAAGAACTGTCAGGGGGGGGGGCTATCGGAAGGGAAAGCACTAAGCAGTGTGTCCATTTCTTCCACGAAGTCTCCTAGGGGACCAGGAGGGCGGTAAACAACAATGATAACAAGGTTGATTGGAGAGGTAACTGAAATGGCATGGAATTGAAAATAAGAGATGGTTAAATGAGACAAGAGGAGAGGTGTAAAGCACCATTTCTGTGACAGCAATAAACCTGTACCAACACCCCTACCTGTTTCTCATGGTGAGTGAGAGAAAGCATAGGCAGAGGATGCTTATTTTAACTCTCTTGAACTCTATGTGTGGAGTTTCCTCTGGCTTGAACCCAACCTTCCACTTAATAACCCAGAGCCTTAACCACTTCAGCCATATAAGATGGCTCATGCAACCCTTGATTGATCCTGAGCTATATTTATGGAGGAGTTCCCTCTAAAAAACAGACTGCCAAGCAGACTGACAAGTTAAGATCCCACTGGTATGAATATGAGTATGAGTGTGTGTGTGTGTGTGTGTGTGTGTGTGTGTGTGTGTGTGTGTGTGTGTGTGTGTGTGTGTGTGTGTGTGTGTTTGCTTGCTTGCTTGCTTGCTTGCTTGCTTGCTGTGCTCCACCTGGACTGTATTCCCACATTGCCCAATGAATCCAGAATAGAATCCGAAGAATAAGAATAAAGCAGTTACTGAAGATGGTATTTGAACAAATATTAACTTGTATTGTGCTGAATGTGCAAAGCAAAGAGTCATGTGCGCTCTCTCTCTCTCTCTCTCTCTCTCTCTCTCTCTCTCTCTCTCTCTCTCTCTCACACTCACACACACACACACACACACACACACACACACACACACACACACACACACACACACACACACACACACACACACACACACACACACACACACACACACACTCTGGTAGCTTTGCAGGGACTTGTATTTTGGTGGAAGGTTAAACAGAGAGGAAGGCTGGCTGCTTGTTTACTGCTTCACGCTCATTTGAGCTCGTTTACAACAAAGAGCAGAGAAGGAAGGCGATTTTTGGAGTGAAAGTAACTCCGATCGGACTGATGACTGAAACAGTATCAGAGTTTTTCCAGTTGAGCAGAACGAGCGAACTCGCACCTATTGTTCCTGATAATCGGGTAAACACATTTAAAATTCTACTCTATCATGTTACCAGCTTTCCATTACGTTAGACGCGTGTTTCTCCGTCTTAAGGTGATCAGTTTCATACGTTATCAGTGTGTATTTCCGAGACAACAACAAAGTTAGCTTATAAGACAACACAAACGGACGCTACTGGCTAATGTTAGTAAACAAGGCGCCTAGCTAGCTAACACCGTGGTATGCTAGCAAAGCCAGGTTTAATATCCAAGCTGTTTGTTTTTGGTGTTTGTTAGCTTTAGCTTATCTTATTATTTTATTGTCTGTTTTGTTTGGATAGCTAGGACATTGCTGAAAAGTATGAGTAGTAGCTGGGTTGTTTGATACGTGTCTGAGTTATATAAAGCAGTGAAAATGTCTGGAGCAAGTTAGTGTTTTTGTTAACGCCGAGAGTGTTTTGCTTAGTAACGCTAGCTAGCTGCTGTACAGATGGGCCGGTGTCAGGACACAATAACCAGCTGTCTTTTCTAACACGACTAGTTAGCATTGGTTCTCTGAAGGCTTTCGGTAAGTTAGTTAAACAGCCAGTTAACTGTGAATGGATGCAGCTCGGGATTTAGACGCTTCTTTTTGCAAACTGAAAATGGCTAAATGCGAATGACACGACAAGGCGTTGATACGGATAAAGAAATAGTCTGGAAAGTATATGACGCTTCTGTTTGTTTATTTTTCTCATTTCTGATGTGAAAATTGATACGTTTTGTGCTCGGGACTTTAAGGTCTTTTGTCCGTAGTGAAGCTTGGTATAGTACTGTCTTTGGGAATAAGGTGTGGTTGCTTAACAAGGTATTCTTCTTCCCGGGCATTGTCTGTGTTAGAAATTTTATATATATATATATATATATATATATATATATATATATATATATATATATATATATATATATATATACCAACACACATTCCAGAGTCTTCTAGGAAATGTAGCCAGTTTATCTCTAAACAACATTGAGGCAGCTGGAGGACACCATACGGCCTCCATATTCAACACAGACACCTCACATGCCAAGATTTACTTCAGCTTTGTAGCTGTGAACCTTGTTATTTGTTATCTATAGAGAACCCTATTTAAAAATCCAGCTATCATGAGCAGCCAAACCCCAGGCCCAGCTGGTCAAACTGGTAGATCATGTAGCCAGCTGGCAGATAGAAACAGCTTCTGACCTTCTGCAAAATGCATCATGAGGGACAAGATGGTTTTTTGTTTTTGTTTGTTTTTTTTGGTAGGGGACGTTTTAACATTTATCGATCTATTTAGTTATGGAATAAGGTCTATCAGCTTGTCCAGCTCACTGGGTGATTTGGCTGAAGATAGATGTTCAGACCAAGCAGGGATTTTCAGCAGGAGAGTTGATTTGAAATGCTCACTCTATGTAACCTAGATTAAATATTCAATAATACACACAAAAGCTGTTCTTTTTGTTTTAGAGAGACATTTCTGAGAACAATTTCTTCCAAACAATTCTTGTGCTGTCAGTACAGTTGTCCTTATAAGATCAAAGAGAGAGTGGCTATGGACGAAAGAAGGTGCACTGAACCCACCAAAAAAAAACCCGTCTAATTAGAATAGCAACATTTCGTGTAAAAATATATATACATTAAACTGAAACCTTCTGAATCTAGGAACAAATCTGCCTTGACCTTAGATGGAAAAAAACAGAATCAGAATCAAGTTTATTGGCCAAGTGTGTTGACACACACAAGGAATTTGGTTCCAGCTATTTGTGACTCTCAAAAGTACAGACTATACAGTACAAGACAATGCAGATGTGATACAATACAGTATGAGTATTCAATATGAATACAGAATATATGACTGATCAGTTTTGTACATAAAGTGTGGGAAGTACGTGGTAGTCCATCACATTGTCACTTCTGTTTTTGACCATTTTTCTGCAGTGCAGTGACCCAATCAGTAGTCTGATCATGTGTGTCTCTAAACAGAAGTGGCAGATGTAAAAGTTTATTAGATGTAAAATGCTATTATTAGATTGAGAAAAAGTTGTGCTCTGTTGGTCCCAATCTGGCAGTGATGAAAGATAAAACAACCATAGTCTAAGGATTCGGCCACCGTGTTTAAATACCACTCCAATGCTCTTGAAACTTAAGCGCTTGGATCATATCAGTGTTACTGCATCTGCAATTCAGATAAAATCTGCTCAGTGGAGCTTCCTTTCCTGACACACTGTACTGCAGACGTTTAAATAAAGTATAAGGGGCAGCGGTGGCACAAACGATTAATTCTCTGGGTTGTTAATTGGTGGATCCTGGTTCAAGCCCCAGTGCTGCCGCTGTTGGGCCCTTGTGCAAGGCCCTTAACACCTCTCTGCTTCATGGGTAAGACCACAACCTCCAAAAGTTAGGATTTGTGAAGAATGAATTTCACTGTGGTGTACTCTATGTGATAAAGGCTTCTAATTACTTTGAAGCCACAACCAACTATATTACTTGTTTCAATCAGTACATTTCTCTCTGCATCTCTGTAGATGTGTGTAATGTGTTAAACTGATAAGATAAAAAAAAAAGTAAATGGAAGTAATGGCAACTTATTGAAAAAAAATATGGATAAAGGGAAAATTACAGTAATTAATGAAAAATCTACACGTATAAATGACTGCTTGATTCATGTTTGTGTAGATAAAGTGGATTGTATTGATGCTAGATGTTAAGACAGACTGTATAGTTGTTGTTTAATGGTTTAAAACCTTTTACGGTACGTTTGTTTGAAACAAATGTCCATTTTCTGTATAAACCTGTTTCAATCCCAGTCACAACTATAATGATTTTTATTTTTTTATTTGAATTGAAATCCAAACAAAGACAAGCTTCTTTTGAAGCTGTGTTAATATTTCTTATTTCAAATCTAAACTTTCCATATATATATATATATAATTATTTTTTTTGTAAGAATGTTCTCTACTCTAAAAGATTAATTTCTTTTCATGGCCATAATGGAATTTAATTCGCTGCAATCTCTGCTAAGTGAAAACACGTGTTTTTTTGAGTCCGTGTTCTCGTGAGGTTCTTGGAAAATTACAAGCAAAACCATTTGCTAAATGCTTAATCAGTGCAATTTGTAAGCTATTTAGTTCCACTTTATGAGTGCAAATGTCACAGCCATAAATCTGGATTTTCCTTTTCGAAGCAGACTACATGCTTTACATTTATCCAGAATAATGGACTGTGAATTGTAACCTCTCAGGCTAAAAGCAGACTCGAGAATCAGCTGACCGGTCACTTCGGGTGCCTGTGTGGACAGATGGTACGGGTAGGGGTATAACTGTAGCCGCTGAATCCTGCCCCTCTAACAGAACCTGCTCCCAGTAGGTTGAGGGCAGTTGGCAGAGGGAGCCGGAAGCCCCTGGTGCTCCTGAAGGAAAAGTGTGTCTCGTCTCCCTGGCTCCTGTGGTGCATGAGTCACTGTGTGAGTGGAGGTTTGCACGTGGTCTTAAATCGTAATCCTGGGTCTTTCGTTGGCTTCAGCTAAATGTACATTATACGACTTTCACAATCTCTGAGCCACTCACACTACATGAATTGTGATCATTTGTTTGGTGGATGTTGTCGTACATACTGCACAACATGTGCCGAATCCTGCATTCCTACACAAATGAACACACAAGTTTTAGAGAAATGTGAGACCAGAAAGATTCACTGGTAAAACACATTGAGGATTGTCAGTGTAAAAGCATTGCAGTTTTCATACTGCGACCATTTGGCAATCATGACAAACCAAATACTTTCGTAATAAAGCATTTTATTTTTTATTTTGCTTGCATTTTGCCTTAACCCACCCACACAAGTGGATGAACAGATACAACTGGATTAAGGAATCTGCTTCGCAGGACAGTTGATGAATCAGGGTTTCTTCTGAGCTCTCATTGGTTGTTTTTCAGGTCTGTTCTTGCTACTTGTTGCTGGGGGCTTCATGTCGAAAAATATCTAACCAGCTTGAAACTATTGGTGCAAAAAAAAAAAATCATGAACTTCACACTACATGAGCAGTTATTATAAGTAAGTGCGGAGTGTAATCACAAAATAAGTTAGTTGGATATTGGGGCTAAAGTCATCGGGTCTAGACTTTCACCACAGCTACTGTAGGTCCTATTTAGGTGAACTTCAATTTCCAGATGTACTGCATTGCATTAGAAAAGAAGGCCTTGCTGGTTTTGTAAAGACAAAAACGTGTCTTATGTGTAATCCTCTGAAGCTATGTTTATCCATCGGTTTTTATTCTTTTCAAGAGGGTGCCTCCCTAATTGTTACATACAGTTAACGGCAGGACACAGCAGGGAAAACCGGTTATTTTACTGACTCATGTCCATATGCTCTGTACTTTGTTCCTTTGGCATCCTGCTCTGTCAGTGGGGTGCTAGCATGCTATCATGCCAGTCAATTATTATTTTGTGACCACGAAAGAGATGTTGGTAACAAATCGTAAGACAGCGCTTTGTACTGAGAGGACCTGTAGTCTCTCGGCACCGAAGGCATTCAGCTTTAATAAGAATTTGATGATCTGAAAGTGCAGCTTAATATTTCACGGGTCGGTTCTTGTGCCGTGTCACAAATATTTAATTAGCGCAACCAGTTAACGTATCTTGCAGCACTTAATAGCGGAATTTGTGTAAAATGACTGTTTAAGGCACTTCTGTCCTGCATGTAGAGAAAAATGCATCAAGTAGGACATGCACAGCATCTGCTCCTGTCAGGCCCCTCATGTGGCTGAGCATGTGACTTTGTTTTTGTGAATACTGCTGGGCCTCGGTGGGGAGAACTAACTCTTCATTCTCTAGCAGAGAATAGAGACCATGTCAGCGTGGACACATTAGGCCTTGTTTGCTCTGTTAGTTCGCCAGGCTACACTTTTTTTTATGAGGAACTTATTAAAGAAAAAGCTTGAGTCGGATTTGACTCCTCCTTCTCTGGGAAGCGTTTGGCAAATAACGATCCGGCTTGCCAGCGTTCGAGAATGTAGGCTTGTAAAAAGCGGATACTGGACTGTACTTCTGTTTCCATTCTCAACATGTACGTGTGTATGTGTAACAGGATCATTATTGTCTTTCTGATGTTACCAGGAGACACGCGATGCCGGATCCACGGCCTAAGTAGTGCTGAGTGGAGCTGAGAGCTGGGAGCTGAACGATGGGGAATATAGCGACCAAGTTTCGAAAAGCGCTTATTAATGGAGATGAGGTGCTTGCTTACCAGCTCTACGAGGGCAACCCACAGTTTAAAGAGTCACTGGACCCCAACACCTCATACGGGGAACCTTATCAACACAACACCCCGCTCCACTACGCTGCTAGGCATGCAATGACACGGATACTCAGGTAACACACAACAGTGCTTCATGTCCAGATTAGATTTTATTAAGTGTAACTTTACTGGTGTTCGTGCTAATGGTTGTTGCACTGTACTGGAGAATAGGGCCGGTCATTATGACCATACATAATGCATCATGCTTGAAGCTGTTTCTAGTCTAGATGACTTTTTTATAATACATTATAAACGTGTTCATAAAGTGTTCATGAGTTTTAAAACGTATACTTCATTCTTCTATACTGTTTAAGTTATAATCCGTGACTTTAAAAGTTTTTCTTTCTGTCATCATTGTGAATACAATGCTTGAGTTTTTGTGCTGTTTTTTCTTGTGGTATAAATGTAATTGCTTTTTCTGATAACTGTACTCATGATGATGTCACAGGGTGTATCTCGGCCCAATTCTACGCTAATTTAGAAAAACCACAAGTTCTTCCACCTATCGCAGAGCTTGCATTGTTGTGTAGAGAATGTCTAAAAATGTTAACCAAAGATCTCATGGTGGCTGTGATACTGCAGGAACGTGTACTTGGGCATCACTTATATTATATCCTCATATTTCCTGACACCAGAGAAATGTGTCGTAAAATGACACCAATCGTTTTTGAACATTTTTTCTTAATTGTTCTGAATCTTTTGAATTACGTGACTTTACTCATACAGAAGTCTCGATTGTAAACCCCATTTGTTTATTATTAGATTATCCACAGTTTACAACACGCACATTAATCTGTTTGCTTTAACGACAGAATGTGTTATGCCAGATATTAAAAATGACATAGTATTGAAACAGTATAATTTTCCTTATCCTCGATATGCTAGTTGTCCTTACACGAGACATTTATTCCCCAATTAGGATTAACGTATTTAAAACAGATTACCATCCAGCAGGTGTCTGTAGCTTTACGTGCTTGTAGTCCCAGTACAGGCATAGTAGGATAAGCCACGATTTTAGTATTCGCTTTCGCTCTTGAGACAGGTGTCGATGTCTCAAACTATAAAGTGGGAGAGAACGAGCTGTTCATGTTCCCAATATCTCATCTTCATTCATCTCCATTGCTTGTACAGCTCGGGTTTATTTCTCACCGGTCAGAACAATGCCAACAAATGAAATTAGGAAGAAATGACTGCTTTTTCCCAGTCAAATTCCTCACAGCATTTTTGGATATGACCTCATCACCCCAGGGGAATAAGTGGAGAGCTGTTGATGGACCATCTGCTTCAGCCAACCAAGGTAGCAGGATGTAATGCTGCACGTAGTACAAGCCTGAATTGCCATCAGCAGGGGGGATCTGTGTGTCACAGGATGTTTTTACAATGTCAGTTTAACAGCCTGTCCAAATGCTTTCACCTAAAATGGTCATGAAGGACACATTCTGCAGACAGCCATGTCTTTGATTCTGCAAATTTTGAGCTGTATTTTAATCTTGCTGATTCAGATGATCATATCTAAAAGTACAGATCCAAAGTAACCAGTTTTTATAGTCCTGGTGCAACTGAGATCTAATGATGCTGCCGCTAGTGCTCAAACCCAGATTTTTTGTTACAGTAGTTGTGATGGAAAGTAATGTGGCTAAAGATACATTAGAAATGTCATCCGATTTTAGAGGGTTGGGTTACTCTGAGCTGCTTTCCTCCAAACTGGGACGTTTCACTCAGAAAGCTAGAAATAAATTCCATAAATCAAATTCCCACAGGATGTGCCGTGTAAGCAAAGCGTCTGCTTGGTGTAAACGACCTCCTGTCCGGTCCGCGCTAACGTGCCTTGCGTTCATGTTATGGTGCCGTTAGTCCCACAAGGAATGAGACGAGAAGTCCAGCTAGCTGTAAGTTACGATAGATTAATAAAGAAATTTCTATTTGTGTTAATCCACTATGTATTATACGTAGCAGTGCTGTAAAGAATCTTTGCTTTGTAGCTCCAGGCTGCACAGCCATAACATTGAAGACTGTGATTTAATGGTGTGCCAGGAGTGGGCGTGTGATTTGATGGTCTCATGGAGTTTAGATTGCACATAATGTGTGCAAATGAAAAATATTTATACAGCAGTATGAAAGGGTTTCGAACTCCTTCTCGAGTATGGCATCTTTTCTGAATTTAGATGTTGGTTGAGAATGGATCTGGATAACAAAGTGTCAGAAAAATGTTTTTGGGGATTTTCTTTTGTCTTTTTCCTCCTCTTAATTTTTTTTTAAATACAAAGATTCTTTGTATGTTTTTCTTGCCTCATATGTAAATATGTAAAAAAACAAAAAATTTTTTTTAGTGAATTAGTCTATAACAAGTCATGCGGATATAAGTGTATGATGTTGCAGATTAAACAGATCCCGAGTTTCATCCCGTGGTGAAAAAACCCCCAATATATCAGTTCTCTTGGAAAGCCTAATCTAATGTCTTCACCAGTCACCAAATTAGTGCACTTGTGACCAGAAAGCTTTTGTCAGTGTCAGAAATGGTTTGATCGTAGAATGTGACTGAAGTGAGCACTTATTTTATTATTTTATAAGAAGCCATGTGAGTATGTACAGTCAGGAGATAGCTACAGAACACAGAATGACAATGGGGGGGGAGCTAAGCAAAGCTCATCTCAAATCTTTTAAATTAGTCTGATCGATTCTCTAAGCTTAACATTTTGTGTAATCACAGGTCTATGTTTAAATGCTCTTTATCGCACGAGCTGACACCAAGAGCAGCGCGCATGTTCTTGCACAGTGCGTTAGAACTGGGCCCAGATTTATTAGGATCAGAAGTAATAATGGTAAAAGACTGCTGTTATTACACAGTGTAAAACAAGCTTTAGCTAAAAGAGCTTGAATTAATCTACTTATAATGTAACTGCAATCATAAATTATACAGCTGTTCTCATTAGTTGAGGACATGACATTAAGAAGTAGGTTATTCTTTTTTTTTTTTCTTCTTCACCCATTTACCCTGACCCCCTTCTCTTCATTTTACTTCTCAGGTCCTTCCTCTTCAGCAAGGATGGCAATCCCAACAAGCGCAACCTGCACAACGAGACCGCGCTGCACGTGCTGTGCATGGGACCGCACATCTTGCTGGCCGAGGGGACGCTGCAGCCGCGCCTGGCACGGCCCTATGAGGATGAGCGACGTCGCGCCGATTGCCTCCAGATGATCCTTAAGTGGACCGGTGCCAAGCTGGACCGCGGCGAGTACGAGAATGCCGACGTCAACGCCAGTGACAACAAGAAAAACACACCACTGCACTATGCTGCTGCCTCAGGGACGAAGACGTGCGTGGAGGTGGGCATGTTCTTCAAACACCTTCTAGATCTTCAGTCATTTTAGTGAAATGTTATGAATATGGCCATGCATAATGGCATCGATAAAAAGTGTTTTTGTTTTCCTTTTCTCACAGTTGCTTGTAAAGCGTAATGCAGATCTGTTTGCTGAGAATGAAAATAAGGAGACCCCATGTGACTGTGCAGAGAAACAGCATCATAAGGAGTTGGCACTAAGTCTGGAGTCTCAGATGGTCTTCTCGACAGACCCCAATGCTGAGGACATCGAGGCAGAGTACGCTGCCCTGGACCGCAAGGAGGTGAGCAGCATAATAGCCATGGTGGTGGTGATTTTAGGATGTAGAAGATTGGGCTGAATGATGAATATGTCTCTGATTATGTCTCAGTTGTACGAGGGCTTGCGGGTCCAGGACCTGAGGAGGCTGAAGGACATGTTGATAGTGGAGACAGCAGACATGCTGCAGGCTCCTCTCTTCACTGCAGAGGCTCTCCTCAGGGCACATGGTATGCATGTCATAGTCACACTAAGATATCTGTTAGGATCCCGATATGCCCTGAAAATGTGAAGTGTATGTAGCACTGCTCCATCTCTGGCATTTTTCTTTTGTATGTTTTATTAAATAGAATTAAAAGCTAGAAGTTAAAGGTTCTCTGGTGCAAGTCACACAGTAAGATCTGTGCTTTCTTTAATTATCTCCACTTATGTGAACAGGCCATTGCAAGGCCTCGTTCTAGATGAGTTGTTCCCACAGGGAAAAGTTCTTCTCCATCATGCTTGCTATTATTGCAATTATGTCCTCTTTGGAATTTGCTGGCATAGGGTAAAATCTGGGGTTTCTCCTCCTTAGAATGTGTGTATATTAAAAAAAAAGTGAATGTGCAGGGTAGGCGATGTGTATCATTACAGATAATACATAAACAGCTTTCCACAAAAACACGGCTGAAATCTGTTACTGGCTTATAATATTGATTTGTTTGTTGAACTACCAACATGCATGTATGTATGTATCTCGATCTATTGTCATCTATCTATCGTTTTCTGTCCTGCCATTTTAGAATCATTTGTGTATTACCATGTTCCAGATTTTTTCACTTTCCCAAGGGATTTATTTATTTATTTTTTAACAGTATATATTCTTTTCAGAACCGAACTGCTTTATTATAGAAACAGAAGTAACCAGAATTTCATTTGATTCTAACTCATTTCTGAACTTTATTGGAGCTTGAGAATGGAAAATACCGTTAAATCTGTTCCTATTGTTTTGTTATTCTCTCTAATATGATATAAAACAGTTTGGTTTGGAAAACCTGCTCACTGGAAAAAATACAAATGACCTCAGAGGAACTGTGGAAATGTAAAATGTAGTTTTTAAATAGTTGCAAAATGTAATAGTTTTCACTCACTCTCTCTCACACACTCGCACTCTCTCTCACACACTCGCACTCTCTCTCACACACTCGCACTCTCTCTCACACACTCACACTCTCTCTCACACTCACTCACTCACACACTCGCACTCTCTCTCACACACTCGCACTCTCTCTCACACACTCGCACTCTCTCTCACACACTCACACTCTCTCTCACACTCACTCACTCGCACTCTCTCTCACACACTCGCACTCTCTCTCACACACTCACACTCTCTCTCACACACTCACACTCTCTCTCACACACTCACACTCTCACTCACTCACTCACTCACTCACTCACTCACTCACTCACTCACTCACTCACTCACTCACTCACTCACTCACTCACTCACTCTCACACACTCACACTCTCTCTCACACACACACACTCTCTCTCACACACACACACTCTCTCTCACACACACACACTCTCTCACACACTCTCTCTCACTCACTCACTCACTCACTCACTCTCTCTTTCTCTTTCTTTCTCTTTCAAATTCTTTTTCTGAGCTCTGGCCAGCAGCGGTTTCTCTCTGTTGTTTTATTTGCAATTCGGTTTCTTATGTATTCCTAACTTGCTAGTATATTAATAGCCTGAAAGACACAATGAAAAGAGAAAATTGAATCCTTTCTAATTTTCCTCTTCTCTCTTTTTTTTTAACTTTAATACTGGGTCTTGATCCTTTTCGCGATGATGTTGACAGCAGTCTGTTGATTTTAGGCTGGATTGTGACTCTGTTGGATTTACTTAACACTTCATTAAAACTTATCGGCTCTTCTAGTGTCTCGGCTTACAGACTGCACTTTGGATGAGAAGTTTCAGTGTGCTTTATGCTGGCGCCGGGGATTGTCCCATGGGGATATAGTGCAGGAGGTCATGCTTTAAATCAGTTTTGACATGGAGCTCTGACTTGAGCACTACATCACTGTGCTGTGTTAGTTGTTAAGCTTGAACAGGATGACCGAGCATGTTTTTACATAACAGCACAGATAAATTATACGGCTGGACTTTGTGCTTCCTTAGTTAAAACTTCTCACAGGTGACGGTGCTTTAGGGCCTTTTGAGGTCCTGTAAAATGTTTTTTTTTTTTTTAATATCCTGTATAATATTTGTATTCGGCTAGGCTGTATTTAAGGTTTCCAAGGATATTATTCTTTTCACACAAAATTAGAAGATTTAAGTATACACACAGACCGAATTGAGCGAAGGATTATATTATTATTTTGGAGCAGTATGATCTATCTGGCATTGCTGCAGTATGGTACACCTATTATACACCATATCTGTGTTACACAGACTGGGACAGAGAGAAGCTTCTAGAGGCATGGATGTCCAACGCTGAGGACTGCTGCCAGCGGTCTGGAGTTCAGATGCCCACTCCTCCACCAAAAGGCTACAATGCCTGGGATACACTTCCCTCACCTCGAACGCCACGCACCACTCGCTCCTCCATCACGTCACCTGACGAAATCAGCCTCTCGCCCGCTGATGACAATCACTCCCTGGTGAGAACCCTAATTCGTGTGGAAGCTCTACACGTCTACATTATCCGCTCCGTTTCAGTGAGTCATGTTGTAGGAGAGAGGTGTCCATGCCATTTTTACGGTTTAGGACTGTTTATGTTCACTAGTTTCCAATTTTATCCCTTTGCAGGTTGTTTTGTGAGAAATTAGCCTGTGTGATGGAAACAGTACCCTGGTAGAATGTTGCTTGAGCACGGTCAGTCTGTGTATGTATCAATACAGATACTGTAGTCAAACAATGGCTGTTTCACAGTGGCCACTTGTAGACTCGATAGTAAAACCACAGTCCTCAGAATAAAGAAGCTTTTTAGGAGATGACTGAATGGACATGATGATGCTTAACATTACAGATACACTGTTTCATCCAAGTGTTAAGTCACACAAAGTCAAGTGCAGACTAAATGACTAAAATCGTGTTTAGCAATTTTCATAATCAGTCTTTTCTTCACTGTAATGGTTTACAAGCTCTCGTACAGCACAAAATGTGCTTATTGAGAAGTACACCAAAGAAACAACTAATTCTATACTGTTTACTGCCTGGAAATGCTGCTGTTCCAAACATCCATTTGGGTATGACATGCCATATGCAAGTACAACATTATTGCGCTTACATTTTGCTGTCGTACGCCCAAATGGACAGACGTCTGTCACTGATGCTCAAACTACACACATCACTGTTAAAAATATCAGCATGTGTGACAACTTGCAGACTGAGAAACTCACATCGCTGAACCGCTCACACTACATGAGCCTTTGCCACGAGTTTTCCCCAGATTCCAATCTGTGGGCTGGTGGCTGTAAAATTGAGTCCAAACTCATTTAATGTGTCCTTGTTTTAAGCTAACAATTAAGACTGAAGCATTGTGTATATCGTTATCTGCTGCACTTTTGTTTTTCTCAGTCTGCCCTGATCCAGATGTGGATGTGTATTACCTTAAATCTGCTGAAAAATAATCTCACTCTTGATATTTTTTGCTTTGTGCTTATTCTCCCAGTGTGGAATATGTATGTGTGTTGCCTCCATGTTCGAAGAGCCTGTTGATATCCCGTGTGGGCACGAGTTCTGCAGAACATGCTGGGAAAGGTGAGAGTTTGTTTTTTCAAACCCTTGTTTGTTCCACAGGCCATTCAGCATCTTTAATTATACTGGGCTTTTAAACTGCTCAGATGCAAGATGTGTGCCATATGCTACCTTGTGACAGCTGCTCTGTTTTCATCTAGAATATTTCTGCCAAAGACTAAAATCATTTGTTTAGTAAACTGTCTTCTCTGGCAGCTTTTTGAATATGAAGATCCAGGAGGGAGAGGCACATAACATCTTCTGCCCAGCTTATGACTGCTTCCAGTTGGTTCCTGTGGAGGTTATAGAGAGTGTCGTGTCCAGGGAGATGGACAAGCGCTACCTGCAGTTTGATATTAAGGTATAACTATCATGATGCCACATTTACAGTCGCATGCAAAGGTTTAGGAACCCCTGACAATTTCCATGATTTTCATTTATAAATATTTGGGTGTTTGGATCAGCAATTTCGTTTTGATCCATCCAATAACTGAAGTACACAGAAATATATCAGTAGTGAAATGAGGTTTATTGGATTAACAGAAAATGTGCAAAATGCATCAAAGGTGAAATTAGACAGGTGTATAAATTTGGGCACCCCAACAGAAAAATCACCTCAATATTAATATTACCTCCTTTAGCAGAAATAACAGCCTCTAGATGCTTCCTATAGCCTGTAATAAGTGTCTGGATTCTGGATGAATGTATTTTGGACCATTCCTCCTTACAAAACATCTCCAGTTCAGTTAGGTTTGATGGTTGATGAGCATGGACAGCTCGCTTTAAATCACCCCACAGGTGTTCAATGATATAGTATACAGGTCTGGAGACTGGGATGGATATTCCATGACATTGTACTTGTTCCTCTGCATAAATGCCAGAGTAGATTTTGATCAGTGTTTTGGGTCGTTGTCTTGTTGAAATATCCAGCCTTGGCATAACTCCAACTTTGTGGATGATTCCTCAACATTGCATGGAGTGGAATCCATGCGACCCTCAACTTTAACCAGATTCTCAGTACCGGCACTGGCCACACAGCCCCACAGCAACCTCCGCCAAATTTTGCTGTGGGTAGAAAGTGTTTTTCTTGGAATGCTGTGTATTTTGCCGCCATGCATAACGCCCCTTGTTATGACCAAATAACTCAATCTTTGTTTCATCACTCCACAGCACCTTATTCCAAAATTAAGCTGGCTTGTCCAAATGCATGTTTGCATACCTCAAGTGACTCTGTTTGTGGCGTGTGTGCAGAAAAGGCTTCTTTCGCGCCACTCTCCCGTACACCTTCACCTTGTGCAAAGTTCACTGAACTGTTGAACGATGCACAGTGACACCATCGGCAGTAAGTTGATGTAGGTCTTTGGAGGTGTTCTGTGGGCTGTTTTTGACCGTTCTCACCATCCTTCACCTTTTCCTCTCCAATATTTTACGTGGCCTGCCACTTCTGGCCTTAACAAGAACTGTCTGTTGTCTTCCATTTCCTCCCTATGTCCCTCACAGTGGACACTGACAGCTTATATAACATTTTGTAGCCTTCCCTTAAACCAGGGGTGTCAAAGTCAAATTCACAGTGGGCCAAAATATAAAACTGAGATAAAGTCATGGGCCAAACTGAATATTTATTGAAAAATTAACTGCAACTGATATGTAATGTTCAACCCTTTTCATATGGAAACAAACTTAGGTTTTGCTTAAACACAGGATTTGGAACAACCAGAGCTTGATATTACAAACACATAAATTAAATTTGAAATAAATAAAAGACACATCAGTGGTGTTCATTTCGCAAACTTTGACCATACACTTTTTGACAAACTCTTCCTCATTAAAGGTCTGGGCAGATTTTGCTGTCTCTGCTGCCACAATAAAGCTTTACAGCCTTTACAGCAGCTTCAGTTCACTTTGATTTTGCTTTCATGAACATAGTCTGCCGGGAAACCAGACTTTTTTTCAGCTCCTCCACCTTCTGGAGCTTCTGCTTTACGTCCAGTTCCATGCTTCTCATAATGTTTCGTTACATAGTGTCTTATGTTATATTCCTTTGTTACAGACACGTTAGCTCCACACACAAGACAAACATCTGCCTCCCACCTGTCTTGAAAACTCCTATTTCCATCTTTCGTTTGGCCGTTTTTGTGGAGGGTGGAATTAACTTGCCCGATGTGACTGTAACATGGTTGTTAACGATTGTCAACAGAGAATGGGGCGCAAGGCATTCTGGGATTTGTAGTATTAGCGGAGCATGCAACCAGCCAGCTGTAATGCACATTTGATATGATCTCGCAGGCCAAATATAATTACACCACGGGCCAAATTTGGCCCGCGGGCCAGAGTTTGACAGCCCTGCCTTAAACCATAATGTTGAACAATCTTTGTTTTCAGGTCATTTGAAAGTTGTTTTGAGGCCTCCATGTTGCCACTCTTAGAGGAGAGTCAAAGAGAACAGCAACTTGCAATTGGCCAGCTTAAATACCTTTTCTTATGATTGGATGCACCTGTCTATGAAGTTCAAATCAACAAAATGGCAAGGGTGCCCAAATTTATGCACCTGTCCAATTTTGTTTTTGATGCATATTGCACATTTTGTGTTAATCTAATAAACCTCATTTCACTACAGAAATATTAGGGTCCTTCAGTTATTTCATAGATTAAAATGAAATTGCTGATCCAAACACCCAAAAATTTATAAATGAAAATCATGGAAATTGTCAGGGGTTCCTAAACTTTTGCATACGACTGTATACAACCTCATGTTAGGATTTATTTATTTATTTATTTTCAATTGTACACTAGGTGTTTAATTTTAATCAACTTTAACATTGTACTCAAGATACTGATCTTATTGACTCACAGAATGCTTCATCTTTTGCTCCAGCTAGCTGTTAATTTATCGCTTCTTATCGACATTCCAGTCACGCTTTCCTGAAGGAACTTTGATGGCTAATGCGACGTCTGACTAAGATGGCTAATGTTAACTTAGTGTGAGCTATAGGGGGAAACAACAGTAATGATCCGCTGCCCCTTCAATCTGAACATGCCTTGGAATGACGTGTCTCATGCTGTGTGCCCAATAACTATTCATTATGTTGCCATAACAACTCTGAATCTTTTGCTGGAATGCTTTAGTTGTGTTGTAATTCTGGTCAGGGTAGAGGTTACTAACGGACATGATGGCTGTCTTGATCTGCTAGGAAAAAAAACATAATCCCAATTATTTTCATCATAATGCAGTTGTGCTTGAAATTAAAGACTCATTAGCGATCATTTGCTTTGTGCCGCACAACATTTTCCAATTTATATATTCGTTCTGATTGTGTGACACTACTACACAAAGTACAACACCGTTGCTATGTTCACATAAAAAAAGGATGCTGTAGTTTTTTCAATGTCCGTTTTGATAATGTGCTGTGTTTACTGGTTCCATCTGTCTGCTTTATTCGGCTGTACTCTTGCTACCTTTCTCTTGGTCTTCTCTGCCAGGCCTTTGTGGAGAACAACCCTGCCATCCGGTGGTGTCCGCGGGCAGGCTGTGAGAGAGCGGTACGCTTAGCGAGGCAGGGGCCCGGTGCCAGTGCCTCCGACCCGCTCAGCTTTCCTCTGCTCCAGGCCCCGGCTGTGGACTGCGGCAAAGGACATCTTTTCTGCTGGTCAGTGTTGGTTTCCACCACAGCACTATAATTACGATCCTAAAACCACAACACTGGCAACTTCTCTGTTTAAAAGAAGATTACATTTTATGGCAAGAAAATCATTGGCTTAAACATTACAGATGCTTGCACTTTTGAAAACTATTGATATGCATTTGTGTATTCTTTGATTTTTGCTAGATGTATGGCACAACAAATTGCTGAGCATCTCTTCCCTGCAGCTCTGTCCCTTCTGTTCAAACTGCACACATGCACAGACTTCAGTTATGTGTCTAGTGCTGATTGTGCCAGGCCTCATTACACTTACCTCAGTGCACTTTTGTCTCCATTCCTCCATATGCCGTGTGGACATTTGCTCATAGATCTATCTAAGCACGAATGGCAGGAACATGGTTCTGCTGTCTATCTGATATATAACAGTTTTCTTAAGTCACTCTCATTAGCAATAAAGACCACACTTCACGTAAGTGTCCAGCCTTTAGCATTGATACCCGCTTAGAATCATTAGTCTGCCATTTCAGCATGATCACTACTTCCCGTGGTCGCTTGCCTAACTCTGATGCCTGTGTGTATGGTGTTTTCTTTTTTTCTTGACAGGCTGTGATAAGTGAAGTAATGATTAATGCCTTCCTTCTTTAGCTTTTCAGTTATATTAGAGTTCTCACTGGCCAGAATGTAAACCTGAAACAAAGCAGGATACGTTTACAGGATACATGTTCAGGTGCAAGTGCCACTAATGCACATCCTTCACCCTGTGCTACAGTGACCATGTGCTTGTGTGTGACTCTGCAGGGAGTGCCAGGGGGAGGCTCATGAACCATGTGACTGCCAGACATGGAAAATGTGGCTGCAGAAAGTCACTGACATGAAGCCAGAAGAATGTGAGTATGTTTTGCTACACACCTGAACAACAAATGCATAACCCGTACTAAGCAGTGTTAGTGTTTTAATGTATTGCTGCTCCATGATTTAAAAAAAAAAAAAAGACACCTTTGCCTTCCTGTCTTGTAGAAGAGACGTCTGAGCTGCGCTACATATAACATAACATATAGGGGTATTGTCTTCAATTGGACTAATAACTGGATTTTTTTCAATGGGATGAAATATAATAGTGTTTGGGCAAAGTGTCATGCCTATAAGGATTTCTGTGATGTTTGCATATGAAGAATTTTGGTTTAAGCTACTCCTGAAGCCAATGGGAGCTGCATCGAAAACATAGGACTTTTATTTTTGTTTCTGATCATGTTTTTTTGCATAACCATATGATAATGTGCCTTGTCTGTTTGTGCTTGAAACAAGACTACAATCTATTTTTGTCCTTTTCTCCTGCAGTGGCAGGTGTGAGTGAGGCGTATGAGGATGCTGCCAATTGTCTGTGGTTACTCACCAACTCCAAACCCTGCGCCAACTGCAAGTCTCCCATTCAGAAGAACGAAGGCTGCAACCACATGCAGTGTGCCAAGGTGCTCTTTTAGTTTCCGCTCCAAAGGTGCAGGGCATAAATAATGTCCCGATTTCACTTTTGTCAAAAGTGTTTGTTTAGGTGCTGCAGGATAGACCAATATTAACTTTAAGCTGAAGCTATAAATATCCTGTCTTTTATAATGCCTTTATAAATCAGATTACTAGCACAGTGTAACCTACTGTTTAATAAGCATTGTCATGGTCAGTGAGCTCTTGTGCGATCATATGCTTCCCGTGGGTCTCTACAGTGTAAGTATGATTTTTGCTGGATCTGTCTGGAGGAGTGGAAGAAGCACAGCTCTTCTACAGGAGGATATTACCGCTGCACTCGCTACGAGGTCATCCAGCAGGTGGAAGAGCAGTCGAAAGAAATGACCGTGGAGGTACAACATTTTTGTTCCCTAAATTGAATGGTATCTGTATATATCTGTTCCTTATGAACAAACAAAAAAAAATAGTTGATTTGAAGTTATTGGCACTGATGAATGTAAAAGTTTATTTCTGGTTTGTGTTTAAACATGCAGGCTGAGAAGAAGCACAAGAGCTACCAGGAACTCGATCGCTTTATGCACTACTACACACGCTTCAAAAATCATGAGCACAGCTACCAGGTAATGGATTGCTTTTCCATTACCAGTTTTTCCCATTGCAGTAAGATCGCACTCAGTCCTAATGCTCCCTCTTACTGTTTCATATAGCTGGAAGAACGTCTCCTTAAAACGGCCAAAGACAAGATGGAGCAGTTGAGCAAAGTCCTGAGTGGAAGTAAGGCTCTGTATTTCTGCTCTCCTCTTACACAAATGCCTCTTGTCAGAGCAGCAGGTCTCCGCTATTAGGTACAGAATGAAGACTGATTGCTTTGCTTCACTATTGCAGGGGAAGGAGGTGCTCCAGACACTACTTTTATTGAAGATGCAGTCCATGAACTACTCAAGACTCGCCGTATCCTCAAGTGCTCTTACCCTTATGGTTTCTTTCTGGAGCCCAAAAGCACCAAGAAAGAAATTTTTGAACTTATGCAGGTAATTCTACATCCATTTCTACTTGTCTATAGCATATAGCTACCAAATCTGTACAAAGAAACATCTGCCCCAGCAAAGGTCTTAACCAGTAAGTCATCACTGAAGTGTGGTCATGTTCACTTCTTCAGACTGATCTCGAGATGGTGACGGAGGATCTCGCCCAGAAAGTTAACAGGCCCTACCTCCGTACCCCTCGCCATAAGATCATCCGTGCTGCCTGTCTGGTGCAGCAGAAAAGGCAGGAGTTTCTGGCTTCTGTGGCTCGAGGCGTGGCACCCAATGACTCACCAGAAGCCCCACGACGCAGGTTTTTACCACTTCACTTTTTTATTTTTTTTATTTTTTATTATTATTTTTTTTTAAATTTGCACTATAAACACTCATATATGTATGTTGGCCAGCTTTCTGCCATGACGAAGTGACAGCAATTTTTGGTCAGCAGTTTTATCAGAAAGCTTAAAGAAGAGTAATAGGCAAGGCAAGGCAAGTTTATTTGTATAGCACATTTCATACACAGAGGTCATTCAAAGTGATTTACATAGAAATTAGAAAACAGTTTATAAAAGAAAAAAAATTATATATGAAAAATAAGAAACACACACGATAAAATCATAACAAAAAGAAATAATTAAAGAAAATAAATGTGATTTTTAATAAAAACAGTTTAAAAAATGTTAAGAATAAAACAGGAGTAAAAGTGATTTGGATAAAAAGTGCAGTCAGTGTGAAGCAGCACAGCGCTCATTCAGTAAATGCAGAGTTAAACAGATGTGTTTTTAATCTTGATTTAAGAGTGTCCACTGTTGAAGCACATCTGATCTCTTCTGGAAGCTGATTCCATCTATAGGTGGCGTAATAACTAAATGCTGACACACCTTGTTTTGAGTGAACCCTTGGTATCTCTAACTGACCTGGTCCTAATGATCTGAGTAGTCTGCTAGGTTTATATTAAATTAGCATATCTGTAATGTATTTCGGTCCTAAGCCATGAAGTGATTTATAAGCGAGTAACAATACTTTAAAATCTATTCTAAATGTAACTGGAAGCCAGTGTAAGGACCTGAGGACTGGAGTGATGTGCTCAGATTTTTGGTTCTGGTCAGAATTCTGGCAGCAGCGTTCTGTATGAGCTGCAGCTGTCTAATGGTCTTTTTGGGGATCCCAGTAAGGAGTCCGTCCATTGCAATAATCCACCCTGCTGGTGATGAAAGCATGAACAAGTTTTTCTAAGTCCTGTCCTGAGACAAAAAAATCTAATTCTGGCTATATTTCTGAGATGGTAGTAAGCTGATTTGCTTATCGCTTTCACTTGACTACTGATATTAAGGTCAGACTCTAAAATTACACCAAGATTTCTGACTTTATTTTGTGTCTTTAGACCCCTAGAGTCAAGGTGTGTGTTAACCTTGAGAGTTTCATCTTTATTTCCGAATACAATGACTTCAGTATCATACAACATTCCTGTCCATCCAGTTAGATAGAATAACAGACGGGTATACTGCACAGGGATATATATTTTTTTCGAATAAAGTGAACTGGAAACACGTCTCCAATTCTAACGGAGAGACGTTTAACACTTTTACTATTAGATAAATGAATGATTTTCGGATAAGTAAATTACTCTCCATTCTGAAAAAACAGGCTTTTGTTGTACATGACTTAGATTTAGAGCTTGGTGACCCCGGGAGGGTTATATTTTCTATATTTGACACATCTGCTTATATAGATTGTAATATTGAGGTGTTGATGTTCACAGTTTTGCTGGGGGCACATGGGACTGGGAGTACCTGGGCTTCGCATCTCCAGAGGTAATTGTTATATATGCATTTTTGTTTTGCTGTAGACTACGTGTTAAGTACATGCCATTTGCACGTTGGCCTAGTAAAAATAATACAACTAAAGGGAAAATTTTCATCTCAGCTATATGAACTGTAGGAATACCCTTAGCGTCTTTTTCATTTGGCATTCCCTAATTCACATAATGACACCTGGACTATTACAGTAGCATACCAAATAAGGTCACAGCAAACTAAATTAGTTTTGGTTTATTTCCTCGTCTTGATGCACCAATAAAGGACCGTTTACGCCATCAGCAGGGAGGTTTCTGATTGGATTTAATTGGACCTCTTTAGTGGCTGAAAACCATCACTGATTCAGCAGGCAGTGCCATGAGAGAGAAAAATCCTTCTAGTGAATATGAGAATTTTATTATGTAGCAATATTCACAACACAGTGTTGAAGTACAAAAAGGTTTAATGCCCTAACACATTTTATGCACGTGTAGAATTTCATCTTGTCAGTTTTGTAATGTTTTCCCTTCTTTCTTTTCTCTCTTTAGTAATTTCATCGAATTCCTTAATTCGAGTTATATTTAACACCTTGTTGTAACGAATTCAGTAAAACAATAAGCTTCGAAAAAGATATTCTCTACTAAGAAACATTTTCTATAGCGGCAGAATTTGGGAGCGAGTGCTAAACACGTCTACCCCAGAGTATTAAGGATAACTCTTCCCTTTTTATGTATTATTTGTGTAGAACCTGCTTTTGATTGTGGATAACTGATTTAAGCCACATTCAACAATTTAGGCACCATCTAGGAAATGAAATAACAGCTATGTCAGAATGAATTCATTTACACTGTGTGCACAATTATTAGGCAAGTTGTATTTTTGATGATAACTTTTGTTATTGTACAACAACAGTGCTCTTGGTCAATCCAAAATGTTAACAAACCCTCAAACCTGAACATTTAAGTAGTAAAAGTGAAGTTTTGGCTTTCTTAAGAGAATATCTAGATGTACACCGTTATTAGGCAATTATTAGTGTGCAGAATTATTATGCAACCAAATGAAAAACCAAGATTTTCCTGTCTCACTTCTTTATTTTCACCTGTTAAAGTGATATTAATAAACAAATTCAAAATTTACAAAAACATTTCTGAAATTTAAAAAAAACAAAAAAACCCTGAGTGACAAATACAGCCACCCTTCTTTTCGATAACAGTCACAAGCCTTCCATTCACAGAGTCAGTCATTTTCTTGATCTGGTCAGAATCAACTTTTTGTGCAGCTGCAACCACAGCCTCCCAGACACTGTTCAGAGAGGTGTACTGTTTACCTTCACTGTAAATTTCCTGCTTAAGAATGGCCCAGAAGTTCTCAATAGGGTTTAAGTCAGGTGAAGAAGGGGGCCATGTCATTAGTTTTTCTTCTTTAAGGCCTTTACTGGCCAGCCACGCAGTGGAGTACTTTGATGCATGTGATTGAGCGTTGTCTTGAAAATCAAAGTCTTCTTGAAAGATGGAGACGTTTTCCTGTACCACTGCTTGCTTGAAAGTGTCTTCTAAAAAATGGCAGTAGGTCTGAGAGTCCATTTTCAACCCGGAAAGGTCCAACTAGCTCATCTTTAATAATACCTGCCCATACCAGTACCCCACCTCCAACTTGCTGCCATCTGAGTCGAAGTGGAGCTCTGTGTCTGTTAGTGATCCAACCACAAGCCCATCTATCTGGGCTGTCAAGAGTCACTCTCATCTCCTCAGTCCGCAAAAACCTTTGAAAAATCTGTCTTCAGTTCTTTCTTGGCCCATTCTTGACATTTCAACTTGTGTGTCTTGTTCAGAGGTGGTCAGTTTTCAGCCTTTCTGACCTTGGCCATGTCTCTGAGAACTGAACACCTCGTACTTGACACTTGACACTCCAGGTAGTTTGCAGTTGTGGAATATGGCAGCACTGGAGGATAATGGGTTCCTGGTAGTGTCATGTTTGATTCTTCTCAAATCTTTGGCAGTTAATTTGCGTCTTTTCTTCTCGACACGTTTCTTGCGACCCTGTTGACTATTTGCAACAAAACATTTGATGGTTCTGTGATCACGCCCCAAAATCTTAGATATTTCAAGAGTGCTGCATCCCTCTAAAAGACTTTTTACAATTTTTGACTTTTCAGAGTCGGTTAAATCTTTTTTTGGCCCATTTTTCCTGAGGAGAAGAATCTGCCTAATAATTATGCACACCTTGATATAGGGTGTTGATCTCCTTAGGCCACACCCTCCCTCATTACACAAATACACATCACCCGATCTGCATTAAATCCAACAAGCATTCAAGTTTATACAGCTTGGAGTTGGAAATTATGATATGGTCAAAATAATCACTTGCCTAATAATTGTGCACACAGTGTATTTGGATTAAAAATGAACTGGTACGTTACAATCTATAGATGAAAGGAAGCATGCTGAGATTTGAGGTGCAACACTATTGGATGTCTGAGTATGTTCATGTGTAGCTGAACGGTATTCCACTGCTATTCTGTTCTAATCTAAAGATCCAGGGGAGTCAGGCAATTCTCGGGGGAATTGATCCGAGAGTCCACATTCAAAATGCAGGAGGCCAGCGGCAGGTATTACTGAACCCATCCAACCCCCCACACCCCCCACCCTTCTTATCCTCCCTCCCCCCCAATATTCTTCCATTTTAGGGATGGCAGCATCAGCAACAGAATGGCACCCGTCATCTGCACTCCATCACTCTTTTCATTGTTCGCTCTTTTATTTGGCAGCATGCTTCTCTTTTTGGTTTTGTACTCTGCAGTTGACTTTACAAAAAAAGATCTCATGCCTGAGAGAATATTACCTTTGTTTTGTTTCTTTGGTACTGTTGAAAATCTGCACCATTCCTTTGCAAAGCATGTACATGAAGCAGCCATGTACATACTGTTTTTTTGAATATCGGAGCTCCGTCAATATGACATGGTGAGATTTAAACATGTGAAATGGTTTAGGTGTTTCACCCTTTGTTTGTTTTGTTGGCCTAAAACGTTATATATTATAATTATAAAGCCGATAAGATGGGAGGAAAGGACTACTTCTTATCCATGATGTGCACTGATTACCGAAGCAGTGTGACATGTTTTGGGCCTTTTTTTTTTTTGCATGCAGCTTTGAGTGCAGTCTAGTTTCTTATAGTAAATCTTATGATGTTTACAGAACAAATATCTGTGTCTACTTTTTTGGCTTGTATTTTCCTTTATAAATTGCCTGGCATACTGATAAAATAGAAACCGCAGCTTTTTTTGTTTGCTTAGTCTAAACCATTGTTCATGATGGTTTCACAAAACAAGTAGTTACCACATACTGTATACCATCTACAAGTCCAGTCCTGGACGGCCACTGTAGTTGTTTTATTATTATTTTTATGCTAGCCTGTCAGATGTGCTGTGGTCATACAGGTCTGGATTTGTGTAGCAGTTTTTGTGGAGGTTGTTTTGAGATTTTCCCCTGA
The DNA here is from genome assembly GCF_022655615.1 of Tachysurus fulvidraco. Lineage (NCBI taxonomy): Eukaryota > Metazoa > Chordata > Actinopteri > Siluriformes > Bagridae > Tachysurus > Tachysurus fulvidraco. The sequence goes on along the minus strand of NC_062520.1, from coordinate 21,426,719 downwards.
ATGTATTTAACAGGCTCTTCTTCAGCAGGGTTAGGGGTTGAGTCTTCTGTGCATGGGCTCAACAGCTTCTCTGAAGTGGTTGAGTGCGTTCTGTTTTGTGTTACGCTGTAGGAGTATGCAGAGTTCCAGTACAGACGCAGACACAGACAGCGCAGGCGTGGAGACATGACTAGTCTGCGCAGCAACACTCCAGACTCTGATGAGCCCAACCCCAACAATTTAGGTAACTTCCAGAAGTGTAAAATCTGCAGTGTGCTTTTAAAACTTGAAACATCCTTTAGTAGGATAAAGTGCTTTACTGCTTTACACACTCTTTCTGGAATTGTGGATAAGTGCTGAAAATTAATGTCATAGAAGTTTCTTGCGAGTTGATTTCCATCTCTCTCATTTTTCTTTACTTTTCTTTTTTTTCTTGCCAGATTCAGATCAAGTTGGTTGTAGTCAGAGGCAAGGATTACCAATGGTAAGTTGTTTTTTTTTCTTTTTCTTTGTGTGTGAGAATTCTATTCTGAGAATTTACAATGAGTAATACTTTTCTTCTGTCCTGCAGCCCCACAGCTCCTTGGATGAAGATGATCCTAACATCCTGCTGGCCATCCAGCTCTCTCTGCAGGAGACTGGAATGGCCATGGGGGATGGAGGTGCTGTAGATACCCAGGAGCTGTTGGCTCACGAGGCATCTCTGGGGGCCATCGGCACTTCTCTGCCCTCCAGACTGGACCCGTTGCTCCATGGCGTGGATGTTCCTCGTGCTGCACTGAGCAGTTCTGAGCTTCTGGAGCTCGGAGACAGTCTAAAGAAGCTGGGAAACATAAGCGGTCAGAATGTTCCTCAACGCTTTAACATTGTGGGTAATCCCAGCCGCGAGCCCACCGGAGGCCCTTTTCCGTCTCCGACAGGACAAGTGGACTCTGCCGAGTTTGACTCTGCTGACAATGCTAATCTTTTGGGCAACATCATGGCCTGGTTCCATGACATGAACCCTCAGAACATCAGTTTGGTTCCTTCAGCCACTTCTTTAGATCCAGAGTTTGGCACTCAGCTCGAGTCCGATCAGACATCAGAAAAGCCCTTCCAGCAGTGGACAGCAGAAGGCAAGCAAGAGGAATGTGAGTACAGCAGTATGCAGGAAAGGGAACCCATCAGACCCACTCAGCTGGACCTGGTGAGTGTAGATGTGCCAGCTGCAACTGCTCTTGTGCCCCAGATGAGCGAAACCCTTGGCGCCTCTCAGCCAAGCCACCACGGCGACGCCCTAAAGGGCGATTCGGAACCTGAACAGCCAAGCAGCAGCTCTTCTGAGTGGGAGGGTCAAGTGCACCTTGTATGAAATCAAGCCTCCTCTTCCTCCACCTCTGTAACCACTTTTGATGTGAATAACCTGACAAAGGCATCAATCGTGAGAAGGGATTCATTCGTATACTGATATAATTAGAAATCGGCTGAAACCCTATTTTAAGAACACTGAAATTGTCTTGAAACCTGTCTGGTGTCTCTTGCTGCAGGCCTGTGTTTTTGTGCTTTGAGGACATGATGTGTAATTTTCTAATTAGAAGCGGACTCTGTTTCACAGTCTTGACGAAGTGAAGGAGTATGAAACGAAAGCAGTTGAACCAGAAACCGCCAACTGAACAAAATATGTCTGCCTGTAGTCTGTGGCAGGGAATAATTAGGGTAGTGATCTTCATTATAGAACTGCCAGATCTCCTTGACAGGAAAAGGTCTACAGTGTGGAACAGGACTGTTCGGTTTGACAGACTGGTTCGTGTGAATATCCAGTGCAACTTGAGCAGGTTTTTTTTTTCTCCAGCTTCTTCTATTTTTTTTTTTTAGGTTTTTTATTTTTTTTTGTGAAAGACCTGCCATATTAGTGATAGATGTTACTGTAGGTGCCATAAACACTGGTCAGCACATGCAGAGATCATGCACACAGTGGACAGTGTGTTGACTGTGCCTGCTGCTGAGGGCTAAACAGCCTTCTTGTAAACACAACCCTTCCTTTAAAACTAGTGTATAGTATTGGAGATATTAACTCTAGCGGCTTCCTTTGGAGAGCTGGGCTATTCTGAGGGTGTTGATCATGGCGAAGCAAAGCGCGGTTGTTCCAGTCGCAAACTCTTCATTTCTTTGGTCAAACCTGATCACTGTAATATGCTACTGGTATTTAAAAATGAAAAGTAATGTCGAATTCGTCCTGTGCAGGAACACTGCAATGGTTACACTACGCAACTTATTACAGTGCCTTGTCCCTGAACCTTCCATCTTATTTATTGCCACATCCCTCGAGTGCTCAATGAATGATGCGTGCTACCTTAAACTACGCTGCGCTGTAGTTTACACTGGCAATGGAAGTAACCGTCTCCAGATTTAGCATTTGTATTAACATTTTTCTATATTCTCGACCACCCTTTATTTAGTCTCTGGGCTCCATCTCCAGAGCTTTTTATAAAACGGTTATTAACACAGGCTTGTGTGGGATCACTGCTGATATATATATTTTTTCCCCCTCTATCTTTTATCCAAACCAGTTTTAGTGGTGATTAAAATATGACTTGAGTGTTCAAGATGATGTGTGTACAGTACGTGATGCCATTGTGCTTCATCTATAATGTAAAGCGCCAGACCTAATATATTGTGAAATTGATTGATTTTCTATTTATTTGAATTGAATTTGAATGTGTTTCATAAAAAAAACAAAAAACAACTGAAATAATGGATAATGTCTAAAAAATGAATGAAAGCCAATTTTTTTGTCCATGTGTCAAAAAAACCCCCAGTCCTTTTACTGTGCCACTTTAAAAAAAAAAAAAAAAAGGAAAGAAAAAAGCGCTATAAACTAATTAATTGTTACTACTGAAGTGATTTTCTTTTGTTAATAGCCTTTTAATGAAACAAACAGCAAGCTTTTTGGTATGGTCATCTATTTCTATACACCTCCCCTGGCCAAAAGCTCAGTCTAAACTGCCATTTTATTAATCCTGAACGCCATCGGTAACATTCTGAATGCGGTAAATTCACACTTCATTGAAAAGAGAGTCCCAAATTGTAAAGGTATATATGAATGCAGGTTTGCATTGCTGAGGAAAATTTGCTGTATTGCTAGATCATCAATCCAAATCCAACTCCATAGATTGTAGTGATGATAGAATAACAAACACTGTACTTTTACATGTGACATTGTCTCATGTAGTTTGTATCCTCATGTAGTACAAAATGCTTTGAAGGGATTTTCTTTTTCTTTTGATACCTACATAGAATCGACTAAGTAACCTGCAGTATTTCTTCAGTAAGCAGTAATGTATGTTGCCAAAGTGATGGATCTAACATAGTGAAGCATTCGGTAGGTTCTTTTCATCTGTTTAGATGTGAAGTGACACGTCATTTATGTGACAGTATGCTGTGCATTATATCAAAATACACGAGTTCTATTTTCTTGAAAGAAAAAAAAATGCAATTTGGGTTTCACTGCAGGCAATTGGAGGGGAAAAAAGGCAAGCACATTTTGTAACCCATTTTAAAAATTTATATTGTTAAGTGATTAATCCTTAAAATGTTATTTGCACTTTCATAGTCTATACTTGATACATTCCCAGTTTATATGGAAAAATATATATAAATGGTTGATGTTTGGCCAATAAATTTGACTGAACTGAGTATGAAACTCAATAAAGTTATTAAGCCCCCCACATAAACTGGATTTTCTTGAAATTACTGGACCATGTACAAGTGTAATCCTCAGTCCATGTGCTGGGTGCCTTAGGCTTTTGCTTACTCCTCTTATCAGCTGCTTAGCAGTGGCTCTCTGAGGTGTAATGGAACATTGTGAGGAGAAGAGAAGCTCACATGTAGGGGTTTAAACCTCAGGCTTCCACATGACACGTTTTCAGTTCTAAAGGTAACAATTTAATATTTACATATTATGCAATAAATCTGATTTGATGTAATATGATGATTGGATATTGTAGATCTTGACTAAGATGTGACCAGTGTACTTCAGAATCTGGCGTAGACCTATTTGTTAATTCATAAATGATGATAAAGTGAAGGACTATTGGAGGGATCAGAATTATGGGCAAATCACTTTGCTAGCATATTATGTTATTTACACATCAGTCAGATAATCTGAAATATGACTAGTTTTTATTTACTAGTTTATTCTAAAGGTTAATAATTAATTAGCATTTCTTGCTTTGTTCAGTTTCAACGCATGCATTTTTAAACAGGTGCATCCATCCAATACATCCCATGGTTATACTTATACCCTAAAAACAAAGCAAATGTTAACAGTAGAACATATTTTATATTTCACTTTTTAATGTGAGTTTGAAACCGTTACAATGCTAACAGGGAGTGCAGCTGAACACATCGAAAGTTAGTGTACAAAACAAAAGAAATGTGGGGATGTGGTAGCCTAGTGGTTAAGGTGTTGGATTACCAATCGGAAGGTTGTGAGTTCATCCACCAGGCTGCAACTGCTGGGCCCCTTAGCCAGGCCTTTAACTCTCAATTGCATAGTGTGTAAAAAAGATAAAAGAAATGTTACCCAACCTTAAAGCAGCATCATAGATGTGTGTGTGTGTGTGTGTGTGATGCACTGCCAGAGCTCCTACGTGTTTCATTTGCATCATTTAGCTGGAAAATGTATGAGCTTTGGATAAATCCTTCTCATATGTTGTAAGCCAGAGTTTTAATGTTAAGCAATAGAGTTGATTCAGGATATTAAACACATTTGGGCATTGGGCAACACAATTGAAGTGCAGTCTTGACAGTCCCACAGAGACAATAACCAGAAACTCAGTAGGAATTAGGGAGAGATTCATAAAGTTTTAATGTCCGTTTAAATGACTCTACAGAGAGATAACGTGATTCTGAACTCTGGGGGCAAAAGGACCCCTGCAAATTTTGTTCTCCAGCACGCCTGACCCAACTAATCAACTGATTACCAAGAGATGGCATTGGGGTGTTGGAGCAGAGGTCCTGCATGACCAGGGATGGAAACCATTATTCACTTATTAGAAGAACAAAAGATTCTAATCAGGCTTGTCAAAGATCTCTTATTCTTAAACATTAATCAAAATCTGAAACATGGGCAAAATTGTTTTTAATGATTTTTCAGAAAGCATGTTTATGTATTTGTACAAAATCAGATAACAGACTGATAATGGAGTCTATTTACTGATTGGTGTCTTAAGTGTGTGGAAAAGGGCTGATTTTACTGTTATACATTAACACTCCAGTAGAGTGTAGCAAACTCCCACAGAATCAGAGTCTATATTCTGTTACTTATTCTGTCTGCCATCTCTCTCTCTCTCTCTCTCTCTCTCTCTCTCTCTCTCTCTCTCTCTCTCTCTCTCTCTCTCTCTCTCTCTCTCTCTTTATACACACACACACACGTCTGTATGGTTTATGTGTTCTGTGTGTATAGTTTTGTGTGTTTGTGAGTGTTTTGCTGGCAGATGCTACAATCCAGGAAAGATGTGGAGAGGAAGAACCAAAAGGTTCCTCTGGTGACTGTTAAAGTATGTCGACATCTAACTTGATATTCCTACATTCTATATATCAAAAGCTGCTTAAAGGAGATACTGCACATAGACTATATAAATCTTTATTTGGTGCTGTTATAATTGTATTTTTGTTACAGTAGAATGTACAGTTCTGTGCAAAAGCATGAGTAAAGAAATGCTGGAAATGAAAGATACCTTCAAAATTAATGAAAGTGAGTCACATTGATATGCAGGTAAATCCTCACCCTCTGCATGATGTTCCTTGTATGACATTTTGGTCTATCGTGTAACATGTTACTTCCTTTTTCGTCATGCAAACATTCTTCAGATTTTTTTTTTAACTGTTAAAAGATTTGTACTAAAAAAAATGTTGCAACAAAATAAGGACAATGTTTCACACATTTAAGACAAAGTGGATTTAATGTAGATTTGTAGGACAAAATATTGGCCTACAAACAGATTATTGATTTCATAGACAAAAAAAAATGAGCATTTATTTTGGGTATGTTTGTAAACTGCATAGAAAGTGAAATTCAATGGTTGGTTAATGAAATAACTTCATTTAGTGTCACAAGAGTATGTTTGTTTAGCAAGTATGTTTAAGCCTTTTTTTTATTTCCAATGAATGACATTTTCCAACTGTGGAAAAAAATGTTTCAAATTAAATTGTGATGTTTCCTAAATTGTGATGATTAATTTATTTTATATATATATATATATATATATATATATCACACACACATACATACATACATACATACATACATAATGTGTGTGTGCCAAGCCTTTTACATTACACGTTGCTATATGAGATACAACAATATGCAAATACAATGAGATGATACAGTAAGTTGATGTAAAATCTTTTTTGTCTTACATGGTCTCAGTCTAGGCCAGTTGAATTTAATCTGCCATCTGAACAGTAAACCTAGACACACACACTGTAATTACATTCCCAATTTGCTGAATTGTGTGCATTTGCAACTGGCTTTACAAACCACACACACATACAGTATGCATTTGCCAAGACTGCCTCCTGTGTGAACAAGGCACTCAAGTTGCCCTTTGGGTCTGCAGCAGCTTTATCTACAAATAACTTCCTTGTAACATGGGCTTGTTATACATCTGATTGCAGACAGATTGCTTGTGATCAATTCCTGATGATATACCTGTTTAGTTAGCAGGAGATGTTCTAGCTGTATATGACAATGAGGAAAATCTCCATGTTGGAAATGTCTGGTATTCATTTGTTACCACACACACGGGTGGTTTTTATTCCAATACCAGGGCTTTGGTCATTAGTTTACTTTCCTTATTACTATAAATTGGCCTGTGTGGTTTTACTGCTCACTCATAATTAGATGCTTTTCTTTGTAGGACACAGGACCCCGTTTGGCTTCCTGTGAGCTTGGACTCAACAGCAACTCCACAGATGCTAGTCATTCCAAGATCATTATTTTATGCATGTCCTGATTGTAAGTTATCCATTAGAGAATTTAGGAATTAAAGCTAGCACTCTGATTTAAAAGTAAAAAGAATTGTATTTGGGTTTTCAAGTTTATCATGATTGCAATTAATTTGTTTAGATCCTGTAATTGGTGCTAAATCTACTGAAAAGAAAGGTATGCTTCATAGCACAAGTTTCCTTTTGAAAGTAGGATGTAAAGGTTGTCTAGACATACTTTTATGTTAAATATGTGACATATTTAATTTATCAGGAGTTTTTGTAATTCATTCATTTTCTACCGCTTATCTGAACTTCTCGGGTCACGGGGAGCCTGTGCCCATCTCAATCGTCATCGGGCATCAAGGCAGGATACACCCTGGACGGAGTGCCAACCCAACGCAGGGCGCACACACACACACACACTCATTTACTCATGCAATCACACACTACGGACAATTTTTCCAGAGATGCCAATCAACCTACCATGCATGTCTTTGGACCGGTGGAGGAAACCGGAGTACCCGGAGGAAACCCCAGACGCACTGGGAGAACATGCAAACTCCACACACACAAGGCGGAGGTGGGAATTGAGCCCCCAACCCTGGAGGTGTGAGGCAAACGTGCTAACCACTAAGCCACTGTGCCCCCCTGTTTTTGTAATTTACAGTTTATATTAGACAGAGTTGTGACTGTGTGTGGATTTTACCAAAATTACTAGTTTGGCAGATTAAGTATAAGAATGAAAGGTTTTAAAACTAATATATTCTTGGGGAAAACGATCCCCTATTAGTGTTCTTTATATTAGAAGAGGATAAACTATCAAGGATTCTAAATATCTAAGTGTTTTTAACTATTCAAAGAATAACAGAACAGGCAAATGCCAGTTATATATAAATGTATCCATAATGAGCAAGCCAAAGGCGACAGTGGAAAGGAAAAACCCCCAGAGACATCATGAGGAAGAAAACCGATGCAAAAAGGGAGCCATCTTCATGTGAGTGACACTGGATAGTGTGATTAACACACAGTTAAACCTGTTTGCTTGCGCTTTGAGTGATTAATGGTTGTTAAAGAGAAAAGTTGTTAACGTTTTCATAAAACCAGTAGGTTGGATTTCGTCATATTTTCCAAATCCTAATCAGGAAGGCCTTCTGTCTGCAATTCATTATACCCACCTGTAGGTTCACCTGGTCTTAACTGAAGTGAATGGTTTATGAGGACTTCAGTGAGCAAAACCCCTCAACCCCCGCCCGTCCCCTTCCCTGGTGCTTAAATGCCACTTTGGTTCCCTGGCTCTTAAATTTCCCTGGGTACAAAAAAGTAATAGAAGTAATAAGTAATAGAGTTTGTGGGAACAAACAGCGCGCTCCTCTCAGACACAAACTGAGAGGCCCGTAGGTAATACTGAATCCCTGGAGAGGTAGCCTCAGATGCCGGCCTGGATGAGGGCAAGTGTTGGATTACTGTTGCACAGTGACAACACGATTACCACACAATGAACGTGCTTGGGCACAGGAGCTCAAACGCCTTGTATGTAATCAACACCGGGCACCATTACAACGTGATACCTGGCTGTGGAGAAAAACAGACTGCTCCTGTCTTCTTCCACTGAAGAACATAGTCCTGTGTCACCAAAATTTGAGCGTTAATTGATTTTATGCTATATGTTTAAACAAAAACGTAAGAATCCTTTTATTTATTTATTTTATTTTTACGGGAACAAGCTAATACAATGCCTTATCACAGGATTGAAATCCCCATGGGATCCCTTCTCCTGTTACCAGTAGATCATTCTTTGCAGGGAGAATCTAAATAGTGTATGTAAACTAGCTGGGAGTCTTCCCCTTTAGCTCCTTAACTCTGGCCATATGGGGCAGCTATAAGCCCATGTGGTTGTGATAAAGGCACAGTGATAGCTTCTCTCCACGCTTTCTCACAGCGCTTACTACAGAGACGCACTGTTGGTTGGCAAAAGTAGGGCAGTCTTTCTGACGACCACATGCAGTGATGAGGAACAAAAAGAAATGTGCGCACAGGTTTACGGCAACATGTAGGAGAACCAAATGTATTAGATTAAGATTGTATGCTTTATAAGAGTTCCTGAGATTTTGGTCATGGAAGATAAAATCTTTTTTTTTTCCCCATCGTACTGAGATCGTTAGCCTTGTAGAGCATTGGACTAATGGCAGATGTAATCTAAAAACAGCTTGTGCATAAGCATAAATTAATGGCCTATTTTTCTTTAAAAAGAAACACTGATGTTATTAAATGATTTAAGTATACATGGGACATACGTGAGGTAACCTGTTTGCTAGATGTACATAGTGAGCTGCTCTGTTTGGAACAGATCAATTTCATTGACATGCCATGTCTGATTAGATACAGTACATCTCATGATACCCAGTGATTTTATATACACTGATAATTCCATTCCCATGCTCTTCCCAGGCTTTACTGCAATCTCAATACTCTGCTCCCTATATGGTTTTTGGACTCCCCTGAAATATCCTTTAATCTTCTTGATTTCTGTTCTGTTCATCTGCAATCTGAATTATTTCATGAAGCAGAAATGGAGATAAATGTACCAGAAATGACCATGCACCACATGGTCTCTTCATTCTGAATGTGCAGCCATTCTTTCCTTTCCCAGCATGCTCATTTGCATGTTGGAACAAATCTTCGGAACAAATCGGCACAACATTTGCAAACATCTGTACGTCAACGCGTGAGTCAGGCATGTATTCGCAGAACTGAAATTCACTTTAGTTTACTGAGGCCTTTCAAGGAAAGATGACTCCCTGGGTGTGCTGCTTGACTGTGGGTTTCCAAACAGCTGGGGGACATGATTATCTGTTCAGTGTCGCTTACTGAGTGTACTCTGCTTCCAGCTTCCGTCAGAGAGTTCTCAGAGGCAAGACTCTGACACACAATGCGGACAATAAGGACTCTGTGAGCCCTTCTCCATCTGGGGCTTTAAGCCAGCAAGGAGCATCATGTCTGCTTAAAGCAGAACAGAAGTATTGAAGCCATCCATCTGGGCAACACAGTGTTAGCCATGGTATAATTTCTGTTGCCTCTGATATTTGGAAGTGAGTCAAATTTTCTGTGGATTGAAATCAGTGAAATTGTTCATTGTCAGGTGAATTACACGAATCTTTCATAACTGTACATAAACCATGAATAAACCCAGGTGTGGACAATGATTAACAAAAGCTTTGATTAACAAAGATTTGGACTGGTTATTTTTGCCTGAGATGAGAACTTTGTCTTGGGAAGTTTTGCCACGTGATACTAACAGCTGGACAAACAACTGTAAAGCAGCTAATTGGCCACTTGTGTGCTCTGAGTTCACTTAACTTTAGATGTTGATTTAACCGTATAGCACATGATTTTAGTAAAGCTGTGATAAGATAGAGTGTATTACAGGGAGTTACAGTATAAACTGTGAAATTACTTTATAGAAATTTAAGATTGAATTTTTGCTCAAATGATCGAATCCTAGCATGTAATATTATTTTTAGGCTAAAATATCTTCAGGACAAATACATTTAGAACTCACACATTTTAAAATCTAACCTCAGCTATTCCTGTTACCCTGAGAGAAAATTTGCAGTCAGTCTTCTCTCCAAACGATATCCTACACTAGACTATTCTGACGTCAACAGCCTCTATCTGCACTGCAGAGTAGCTCCAAGATGCCAAATAGTCTTGCTCCTTCCTCCTTTAACCTGGTTAGGGTTGTGAATTCAGACCTAATCCTTGGAACCCCTTATTCACACATTCATATCTAGTGGGAGTTTAGAGTCACCAATCCACCTACAGGCATGTTTTAGAATAAACCTTCCAAATACACATAGATATGGGAAGAAAATTCTAGGACATTGACCGGACATTGAATGGGTCAGCCCCCCCATTACGATGGCCGAGAAGTGCAAAAACATTAACAAATCCAAAAACACAATGACAATTCAGACATATTAAATATAAGTAAATAACAGAATTAATCCACAGTTAATTCTGTGGATTAAGTTATGTGGAAAGATCTGAAAGCCATCACCAACTACACGACACCATCACCAAGCACTGTGGTGAATCAACAACTGGCAGACGACCTGTACTGTAGTTTTGAAAAAGCCCAATTCTCACCTTCCGTAACCCCCGAATCAGTCACACCTTCAATCCAGTTCAGTGAAGATGATGTGTGTCAGGTCTTCAGGAAGACCAAAAGAAGAAAGGCTCCAGGCCCAGACAGTGTTTCACTAGCCTGTCTGAAAGCCTGTGCTGATCAGCTGGCCCCCATCTTCACGCGGATATTCAACATGTCACTGGAGCTGTGTGAAGTACCCTCATGCTTCAAAAGCTCCACCATCATCCCCGTCCCAAAGAAACCCAAAATCACCAGACTTAATGACTACAGACCTGTGGCTCTAACATCTGTGGTCATGAAATCATTTGAAAGACTGGTTCTGGCCTATCTGAAGGACATCACTGGACCCTTACTGGACCCCCTGCAGTTTGCCTACAGAGCAAACATTTACATTTACATTTACGGCATTTGGCAGACACCCTTATCCAGAGTGACTTACAACTGAGCAACTGAGGGTTAAGGGCCTTGCTCAGGGGCCCAGCAGTGGCAGCTTGGTGGACCTGGGGTCGAACCCAAGACCTTCCGATCAGTAGCCCAACACCTTAACCACTGAGCTACCACACAGCTACCAAACAGGTCTGTGAATGATGCAGTCAATATGGGACTGCATTATGTTCTGCAGCATCTAGACAGACCAGGGACTTATGTGAGGATCCTGTTTGTGGACTTCAGCTCTGCCTTTAACACCATCATCTCATCACTCCTACAGCCCAAATTAACCCAGCTCTCCGTGCCCTCCTCTGTCTGTCAGTGGATCACCAGCTTTCTGACAGACAGGCAGCAGCTAGTGCGACTGGGTAAACTCAAATCAAGCACCCGCACCGTCAGCACTGGCGCCCCCCAGGGCTGTGTTCTCTCCCCACTACTCTTCTCTCTGTACACGAATGACTGCACCTCTAATGACCCATCTGTCAAGCTCCTGAAGTTTGCAGACGACACCACACTGATCGGCCTCATCTGGGACGGTGACGAGTCTGCTTACAGACTGGAGGTTGAGCGGCTGGCTGTCTGGTGCAGCCTTAACAACCTGGAGCTGAACACGCTTAAGACAGTGGAGTTGATAGTGGACTTCAGGAGAAACCCCCCTGCTCTTCCCCCACTAACCATCATGGACAGCATTGTCACAGCAGTGGATTCATTCAGATTCCTGGGAACCACAATCTCCCAGGACCTGAAGTGGGACATTCACATTGACTCCATTGTGAAAAAGGCTCAGCAGAGGTTGTACTTCGATTGAATCCATCCTCTGCACCTCAGTAACTGTTTGGTTCAGCTCAGCCACCAAATTCGATCTCAGAAGACTACAAGGGTAGTCCGGACTGCTGAGGGAATCATTGGCACAACTCTCCCCACTCTCCAAGACCTGTACTCCTCCAGAGTGAGCAAAAGAGCAAAGAAAATCACTCTGGACCCCTCACATCCAGCACACTCCCTCTTTGAACTGTTGCCATCTGGTTGGCGCTACAGAGCCCTGAGCTCCAGAACAACCAGATATAGGAACAGTTTCTTCCCTCAAGCAATCCACCTGATGAACAATTAACACCATGGAACACACAACTCCTAATATTTGCACTATGTATACCTCAATTGCACATTTCATACTTGCACTCTGTACATACATGCATACATATTGTCTGTACTGTTTACTTCAACTACACATTTCACAATTGCACATGTGTACATACAGATTGTATACTTATTTGCATATGTATATTTCATATGTTTATTTAAACTGCACATTTCACACCTGTAAATGTGTACATACAATCTCTTCTATACTGCATATGACATCCTGTTACACTGTGAAGATTATGTCACTAAAACAAATTCCTCGCATGTGTAAACATGCCTGGCAATAAAGCTGATTCTGATTCAGTAATCCATTCCATCCATCCATTCCAACTTTTCCCTGCGGCAGACTATTCAACTTCATGTATACCTTGAGTGACAGGTGTCTTGTCCAATGATTGATAAGTTCCAATCACAAACTATACCAACCTCTTCCAGGTTGTCTGAATTGTCGTTGTGTTTTCGGATTTGTTAATGTGTTTCGTGCAACGATTCAGACAACCCGGAGAAGGTAGGTATAGTTTGTGAATGGAAACTTACCGATCATCGGACAAGAGACCTGTCATTCAAGATATACAGGTGAATGAAAGGTGTCTTGTCCGATGATCGGTAAGTTTCCATTCGCAAACGATGCCTACCTTTTTCAGGTTGTCTGACTTGTCGTTGTGTTTTCGGATTTGTTAATGTGTTTTCGGATTAGTTAACTTGTTTTCGGATTTGTTAACTTGTATTCGGATTTGTTAATGCGTTTTGCACTTCTCGGCCACCGTGCCCCATGTTGTGGTGATGTGCATTGGATGCAGTGGATTGTCCATGATTGACAGGAGCCTGTTCAGCATCCCTTGACCTACCACAGATGTCAGGCTGTCCATGTCTGTGCCCATAACAAAGCCTGCCTTTCTCACCAGCTTGTCCAGATGTGAGGCATCCTTATTCTTTATGCTGCCTCACCAACACACCACCACATAAAAGAGGGCATTCTCCACAACAGTCTGATTGAACATCTGCAGCAGCTTTTTGCAGATGTTGAAGGACGCTAGCCTTCTGAGGAAGTACAGGCGGCTCAGTATCCTGTTTGTTTGATTGTGGGCTGCTGCTTATTGTGGTTGAATAACAGCATGAATGAGCAGGTATACAATTCAGTTAGTGAGTGAGTGAAGTGACATACGGCTAAGTACGGTGACCCATACTCAGAATTCATTCTCTGCATTTGACCCATCCAAAGTGCACACACACAGCAGTGAACACACACACACTGTGAACACACAGCCAGAGCAGTGGGCAGCCATTTATGCAGTTGGGGCGTTCGGTGCCTTGCTCAAGGGCACCTCAGTCATGGCTGGCCCGAGACTCAACAGAAGTGGTAGGTGGTGTTTCAGCTTTGTGAATCATGTACTTATACCTGGCAGCTGAGGGAATTCTTCATCCATTCTTCTCTACAGAAACTGCTTATTTTGCATGCTTTACAAATGATATCAGACCTATCCTGAGTGAGGAGCACAATTTTATACAATATTTATTTGAATTGAAATATTGAAAATTTTCTTGCATTCGAACTGGCACAGATCCCAAAAACCGATGTCTCATGTTAGAGCGAAACCATAGGAATGTTGTCTGAACATGCTCTTCAGTGGAAGGAATAAATCTCAGGAATTATCAGACACTTTCACTGTTTTCACTCTATCGCCTGTTATTTGTCATAACAGCGGAAGTGTGTTTTAAGGTGAAAGTTTGCATAAATTATGAGTAATTTGACTTCTGGGCACGGGCGCTGTTTGAACTTTAAGTGCTTTGATCTCTCAGTACAGCTTCCTTTAGTTTCATTCATCCCCATTCATCAGCAGGTTCTGTGCAGGCTCACACACTGTACGGTAGCTGACTCACTCGTATATGCTGCCTCTGTAAAATAATAATGAGAAGAAAAAAAAACAGTATTGTCATTCACTTTCACTCAAATGAGCTAATACAATTTCAAGACAAGAGTGATGTAAACTCTGTGGTTAATAATTTCAGTCAGTCGAAAAATAATTGAGCCACTGTAACGAGTAGACTGTTTCATCTCCAAGAGTCAGGCTCGGGGGATTCCAGTTATCCAAACTGTGGTTTTCTCTGAGCTACGATATACTGTACGAGACATGATCCATTATGGGTTGAGACGGTGGATGTGAACGGGATTCCAAAGCTCATAAACACACCGCTTAGGCAGAGTTAAAGAGACAAGGTGAGAGTAATGGATCCTACTGTCCTCTGTGTGACCTCTCACTGAACAGCAGACACGACACAGGGTGCAAAAAAACAAACATTTTCACCTTTTATGTAGAATAGACCATGTTTAATCTTTGACATGAGACTATTCAGAGAAAATAAATATCAAATAAAAATTATTATTATTATTGAGTTTATGTGGCAATGTTTTATGAGTGCTGTTATTTTAATTAAGTCCCCATAATAGCGAATGTAGTTGTATTTAAGAATATATTTTTAATGTAAATTATTTTTGGTTGTCCTCCAAACCACAGTGTCTAATGACTAATCAGTAGTAGTGTGGCAGCATTTATGGTAAGCTGAAATATAACTCCTCATTTCATGCCTTCATCAGTTAGTCCATAAAAGCTGTTATGTTCCTCATAAAAGTAGCACATGGTATACAAGTGAGAATGGAGTAGTCTTGTGACTTGTGGATGCCGGAGCATTTATATTTGTCTTTAGCCTAATATAAATGCTCCGGCATCCACAAGGTGTTTAAAGGTATTAAAGGTGTTTACATTACACCTTTAATATTCTTAAACTGTTCCACATGCAGAAAAATTATGATTTCACAGTATATACTGTAGTATAGAGTATGTGGACATCTGACCATCGCACTCATATGGGCTTGTTAAACATCCCATCCCAGATTTAGTCCCCCTATTATATTAATATAATAACCTCCACTATTTAGGGAAAACTTTCCAAGATTTTGTGGCTGTAGGGATTTGTGCTCATTCAGCATTAGATTAGGTGGTATTGGCTCAGGGGTCCTGTTGGTATCTGAGTTCATCCCAAATGTGTTCAAAGGGGTTGAGGTCAGGGGTCTGTGTAGACTATTGTAGTTCTTTCACAGAACCTTAGCAAAGCATGCCTTCATGGACCATGCCTTGTGCACATTCTAACCTTGGGGAAGACCTAAATACTTTTTGCCATGCAGTATACCTACAAATTAGGATAAATCCATGCTCAAGGCCAGTACACATTCAGGATATAACCAAATGTAAATTTCTTCCTTCGGTCACCACAGCAGAACACGTGGTCCGCATATTAGGTTTTAAGCCAGATCCCAGGACGCGGCAATGAGGGATCCTGCTGCTGGACCACCTGGGGCATTTAACCAAATGTAAATACATTAATTGGATTCAAGGTAATGTGTTTTAAACAGATATGAATAGACACATGGCATGCAGACATAAGTTGTCATATGCATTTCTATAATCACTGTCTGGTCAGGGTAGCATAGCTACTACTGTGTTTACATTTTTTCAAATAGAACAAACTAAATTAATAAGAAGATATATCATGCATAAACAGCCTTGCAAACATCTTTAGATGATTTACCAATTTTAAACTGGATAGATGAGGAATTGTCAGAATTCACAGACTATGATGACAGTGCTGGCATTTCTATCGTAGTGGGAGGGTAGTATTAAAAAATGTTCTGTTTGAGGACATGCTTGCTTTAAGCTGAAATCCAGATACAGATAGTGTACTTGAATAACAACAATAACAGCTAGCACACATGAAACAACAGCACAAAGATACTGTGTAACACGACTATTATCATCATACATATCGTACATATCATCCTATATAGTATTTATCAAGTCTAGTCAAAAAGCTTTTATTGTCATTTTGACTATATAGTATATAGCTGATGCTGTTCACAGTGAAATTAAACACTAGGACCCTGGTGCTACATAAAAACACAAAGCTACAGAAGACAATGCAGAAATAAGGACTAAAATGTAACTAAATATGGGTTAGTTACAAATGTGAAGTAAAAAAAAAATATTATTTTGGACAAATAATCATGGAAGTGAAGAATGTATTAAAATGTTTGAGAGGGTATTTTGCTTTGGTCACTGCTGTGAATACAGATCATACCAGAGCTTTTCATTTGTAACAGTCCCTTGCTTGTGTTATACTTAAAATTACTGCTGCCTCCACTGACCACAACCACAAGTTGGTCCTTCTCCATAGTGGGTAAACTCAGGCTCCTCAGCTAATGAACACTGTGGCATTACAAAAATGTCCAAAGAGTTCTTGATCTAATTTGAATTGCCTAACATGTCAGCGTACATTAAAATAAAGTTGTGTGGCTAACCAGTAGGGCTGCTGTGCACTCATTAATGAAGCTGCTAATAGGATCCAGAATTAACAAACCAGCACGCTATGTCTGCGTTTCAAATGGCATACCACCGGAACAACAAAATAGTATGCTACCGGTATTTTGAATACAAATAACTATGCAAAAATTGTACATGCTTTTTATTTGTGCATTACTATTATGTAGTTATAAGATCATACAGTACATCACTCAGGAACTGTGGAGCACAGAAGAGGAGATCAAAATTCATTTGGAGAAAGAGGCCCAGATTCTTATTGTTAGTCAAGACAAAGTTGCAGCTTACATGTATAATTAGCTATTAATTTTATCATCCATCCATCCATTCTCTACACCGTCTATCCTACAGGGTTGCAGGGAATCTGGAGCCTATCCCAGAAGACACAGGGCACAAGGCAGGCTACTGCCAAGACAGATGCCAGTCTAACGCTAGGACATGATTGTGCACACACTCTCACACACTTTAGACAATTTAAAGATGCCAATCAGCCAACAACACATGTCTTTGGACTATGGAGGAAAGCCCTGAGGCATGGGGAAAACATGACAGAGGTTTAACTTGAGCCCCTATCACCCATGGTGTGAGGGAAAACATGCTCCTTGTTTTATTGTATATTACAGAATCATATCAATCTCTATCCAAAATGAAATAAAGTAAACCAATTGCTGCCAGCTGGGTTGTTCATGGGAGTAACAAAAGGGGTGATCTTCCAGGAAATGTAAATAAAACATGCCCCCAACAATCGCAAATGCAACCCATCTTGTAGGCAAGAAATCCTTTGTAGGTGGTCAGAAATATGATATTTGTTTAATGTCATGGTTGCCATATTGACAGTTTTGATTCGATTCTTCTGGCAGGAGTTTGTCTCATGGGTTAATCCATTTTAGGAACAAAGTACTTCTATTCCTCTGATGCTCGTCAATGTTTGCAAAAGTGGAATGCAACAGTTGTTCTGGAAACACTGCACCGCTCATGAGGGTGTGTATACAAGTACAATTTTGTGCATTTTCTCTGCAGAAGAGTGGGTGTACTCATGGGTGTTTCTATGTATGTGTTTCCTAGTTGCTCAACATGGGTTTGTACCATTTTTTTTGTTTTTCATCTTAAGTGTTCCAAAACCCAAGTATTTTCTCTTGTTTTGAAAGATGTTTTGTTTCTAACCAATTTTGTGGCTGACAACTTATTTGTCGGTATAATTATTTCTCCGACGCTGTCATTTGAAGAGACATGAGGTGGTGAAATGAAATTTTATTTAATGTGACAGTACATTGGCATGCTTTATAACTGTAGTGTTTATGTTTCAATTATATTAATAATAAATGCAAGGCTTTTGGAGATCCCTGAACTTGGTAGAGAAAAACAGTTTCTGTGTTGAAAGTCAAACAACTGAGAATTGTGGATGAAATAAATTAAATACATTCATACTTATATGATTAACTATTGTTCTTAAATTATAACAGCAATAAGAAAAAAAGTGAACACTGTGATCAAGCAAAACAAAACTGTCAGAATACATTTGAAAGTACTTTTAATATAGTTTGTCAATATCCTTCTTTTTTTCCATTCTAAATACTTTGCAACTTTCAGTCCTCTCTAAGCCTCATCAGTGTCAAAGATTTGGAAAAGGGCCTTCAGTGCTCCTGTAAGAGCTCCTTCCACTGCAGAGAAATCCAACTGCTTACAAAAAAGGGCTCAGTTTAGCCTGACTCATTACAATGTCTGGTTTCCTAAGGGTCCAGATTTACCGATCGAATGACAGACTGGGCTTGAAAACAAAGACCACCATAAACCCTCTCTCTATGCAGAACATTGTATTATATTTCACTGTTGTGTTGTTGTTGGTCACAAAGACACCTACTACAAGAGCGTGCCAAAAGTAAATCCCTTGTAGCATTCTTGGTGGTTGTTTGATTTGAAATATTGACTGAAACTGTACTGTAGCTCGGCTATAAAAGTACAAAGTCAGCAAATACACATTTAAATTAATCAAATGCTAGTCCTAAAAATATATGCTTTCTGGTTGCGCGTAAGGCAACAGTGCATTTAACTTGGAAGGTCTACAGATTGGATGGTGGAATACGTACAAGGCACCAAATTACAGCTAATTAACTACAGTTAAATCCAAAATCCAGGATGAGACGATATATTGTTACTTTGGTGTTCAAAAATAGACTAAAATAGAATGTGTCTGCAATCTTCATCATTACAAAGCTCTTTTTTCTAACGTCGTCCGAGGATGAGCCGACAGGCCTGCAATTCAACAAGCAAGAGAGACAGAGACACGTATGAAAAGAATATCATGGTACACTTGGGATTATGAGGTGCTGTTTTTAAGACAAGACAAATGGAGACTGAAAAACATCACCTGAAGACTTCACAAAAAGCTGGTGTTGAAATCCTCTTCCAAGTTTTAAAGAATGTCTTTTTTTTCCCTCCTAGAAGTAACCATGTGGAAGATGTTACATGTACTTTATCCTCTCATAGTTTACTTTAAAACAACAGGAGTCCAGTCTATTCTTTTTAAACGATTATTTTATAATAGAAGGAAAAGCAAGTATGTTATTTTCTGCATGTGTGTTGCTTTTGGATCTCACTTATGTTGAAAAAAAATCAATGAATTATTCCTTCTATATATGCTGATTGAATGGAATTGGGTAAGCCTTTCTGAAACTTACAATAAATACATACAGTATGAATCCTTGGTATTTTTATTAAACATATTAAATCTTGTACTATGGCAACCAATTTTTAATTCTTATGTTTGAGCACTATGGTGAAACACATTAAATAACATACATTATTTATGTTTAAATTGAACATTAATGCCACATAACACATGTTATATGACTGGAACCAATGGTCCAAGTACTAGTTTATGTTTATATAGAGCTCATTTAAATGATTTGGATAAGAAAGTCTTTATACATGGTTCTTAAACTTAGGAAAATATCTCAGAGGAGACACTGGGGTACTTCCCAAAAGCCCGGTAGTAATTTATCTTTAAGTTATTCTACAACCTTTGGGAACTAGGATTCCTGTAGTGAAAGACCCATTCTTCTGAAAGCTGGACCTTGGCTGTCAACCTCTTCCCAGGATACACTGATCTTTCAGGTACACTTCTATTTCATATGAACAGGATTCATTTATTTCACATCTGTGTAGGATATGGACACTGTACAAATCATAAATCTTCTCTCTCTTCTCTGCTTCCATACATTTAATGGGGTTTGGGCTGAATTCCAGCTCTATAGGTGAACTGCACATCAAGATCCATGTCTAAAATAAAAAAAATATATACATCAATTTCCATCATTAATCTGTGGATGCAAGTTCCATCCCTACTCCAGATGGAAAGCAGAACATACCTGAACTTAAATACTGAAAGTATTGGCCTAATTTTGTTGTTTCTCACGGCTGGATCAATTCTGTAATATGAGAGAATATGATTTTCATTTGTTATTATACTGAAACTGAGAGAACCGCATGCCTTTATCAGGGACTGACCAATTGACTAGGATGTGATCATGTTAACATTAACTATCCTTTTTCTAAAAGCTACATGTCCGTTTTTTGTGAGGAACTCATGACTGCAAACACGTTGCTCGAGCTAAACTATTTTAGGAAATGACTCTTACTGGCATTTGTTTTCCTGAACCTTAAGAAATAAAGAGTGAAACAAAACATGTACTTTGTTTACTGACTAAAATGACTCCATATTCCCAAAGCCACAACAATCATCCCACTCATTACAAAACGATAAACCCAAAATCCCAATTACTCTCTACTCCTCATTAGCATTATTCCAAAACTTCTACACTGGGAAACATTTTAGAATAATATCTAGAATAAGCTCTGCACAGACAGAAAACAGTATCATATTTCTTTCTTGGATTATGGATCAAACACCATTTGTACAATTGTACTGAGAGAGTAATGGCTCTTGTCCATGATTTGCAGTCACCAAGCCATGTGACCAAATGCTTCCTCTCTGTTCACAGAAAATGACTAATCCTTAACTGCTATTTTTGCCTGCTAACAACAGTGAGGTGCTTTTCTCCATCTTACGCACCTTCCAGCTAATTAACCCACAGACAAGTTTGCGGAAAGCACTGGAAATTAGTACGTCTCTCTGTTCAAAGCTCTGATATACAGCAGTTTTTTGGTTGCCATGTTATTAAATAATCTCAATGAATTTCCAATTATACAGCAGATTACAGACAGAAAATTGGGAAAAGTAAAAGTCCAACTTTATTTTACTCCAGTACATTACAAGTACTTATCTAATACAATATCTATCTGTTCATGTACCTTTACCAGGCTCTGTATCTGTATATGTATACAGATTGTAATTAAGTGATTAAAATTATCCATATTCATATGTATGGTTTGGAAAAGTCTGAAATACACTGAAGATAAAAAAGTGTTCTAAATGGATACACACAGTTATGAATCAGGTGCACAAAGTATGTGGTCATATATTCTAACAGGGACAGAAATACCAGCATTGTCAGCATGATCTGCAAATTCTGGCTATATGTGACTTGAGTTCATAACTGGTCTCAACTAAAAAAAGTAAATGTTTAAATGTTACAAGTACATGTAACATTTAACATGTAACACTTAACATGTAAACATGTAAACATGTAACATGTAATACATTACAAGTCCATCTCTAATGAATGATGCAGCTGGTAAAAAGCATTGAAAATCTAAATGCTAGTACATTTACACTAACAGAACACTTTATTAGGAACATTTCCCATTCCCAAACAGACTTACTTTTTCATGGCTTGGATTCCACAAGATGTTGGAAACAATCCTTTGAGATTCTGTGCCATTGTCACGGTGAGGCAAAGGCGAGTGTGGATCCAAATGCAGTTTAGGCAAGACAGAAACAGGGCAAAACACAGACAGACTCATTACAGCCATGTTGACATGACTGCATCAATTTTCAGGAGCACTTTCATGCTGTGAATCTCCCGATCTCCCACGTCCCAAAGGTGTTCTACTGAATTCAGATCACTGAACAATGAACTCATTGTCATGTTCATGAAACCAGTGTGAGAGACTTTGATTTGTGTCATGGTGGAAATAGCTATTAAAAGATGGTAAAATGTGGTCATGAGGTCATGTACATACTTAGCAACAATACTCTAATAGTCTGTGGCATTCAAGTAATAATTAATTGGTATTAACGGTCCAAATTTTGCCTTGAAAACATTCCCCACACCATTAAACCACCTTCACCAGCCTGCACTGTTGACACAAGGCCGTAAGGGTCCAAGGAATCATGGTGTTAGACAAATTCTGAATGGGAAATCCTTAAAATAATTGACCTTAGCACTAAGCCATAGTTTTTTAACATTTGGTATTTTATGTGTGTGTAAAGTGTTTAACTGTAAGAACTGAATGTGTTGTGGCACAGTCTAATCAAATTGGGCTTAAATCGGGATTTAGTTATTCGCACTGCACTGATGTCATTGATAAAACAAATGTTTACTGTGTCTGCTGCTCTATTGATATTAAAGTACAACTTTAATAGTATTTTTAATGTTTAGCCATTGAGGTTTCAGATTTACTTGTTCTCCTTGATCTCAAATTTTCTTCTAATGTTTTCTGACAAATATAAATGACACACTAAAGATGGGTTTCTGATCAGGATGTTGGGAGGTTCAAGCCCCAGCTTAAGCATGCTGCCTCTGTTGGGCCCTTAACTCTGTTGGGTTTAGGATGACATACGATTAACCTCTTTATAAACACAATGATCAGAACTATACAAAACAGGGAAAACAATAGATTATTGGTTCATAAAATCACTGCCTGTTGCAATGTTTTTTTTTAATACTTGGGCTATCAACACACAGCAGGAATGGTCCATCATAAAACAGTTGTTGGTTTAGATGTGAGACATCATTATGCCCCTCATTTTAGGATTCTCTGTGCAGGCTTTCTTCATAGCATTGATGTCATACCATGAACTCCAGTTTCACAAGAAGTGTTTTTAACATTGGGGCCACCTAGACCTATTTTACTATTGCAAGACAGGCTGATCTATGAGTGTAATAACACATGTAACCACTAATACTCAGAATGAACTGTACATAAGCACTATAGGGATATATATATACCCAGGACTGTTGTTTGTTATTTAGCTGCATGATGACGGTACTCTGAGGAGAAAGGACATCCGGCATGTGCACAAACCTGTGCCATAATCAAATATGCGGATCAGATAATCCACTGTGTCGACGCTGAACACGGACCAGACAAAGGACAACAATAGAACAATAACTGACAGTACACTAAGAATCCAGACCTTCACCTGACACAGTCTATGATTATTCCTGAAAGAGAATTGTGTTAAATGCCATCTGCTGTTCTGCAAACTCCCCATATTGAAATCAGAGCAGCAGGCGTTCCCTCCTAGTAATTTAATGATATGTTTAAATGTTGCAAAACCAACCAGAAATGTTGCTGTTTCCATTTTACGGCTGATGTGCTTTAGGCGGTAGGAGTGGGGAAATAACAGGCAAAGAGGAAAGCCTGTGGAGGACATGCCACAGCTAGAGGCTGTTAACAGAGCTAATGTTACTGTCGAGCTTTTTGGATATCCACTTTCACTGTATTGCATAGATCAGATTTACAAATGATCAAATTAATAAAAAAACAAATGGATCACTCTTGAAAGCTTGATGTTTATGTTGATTGAGGTTGGATTGGCTGAACATTCTGGAACAAATATAAAAAATAGTTGCGTAAGTGAAAAACTTAATCACAGGAACCATTTTCTTTGCTTATGAACAAAAATGAGAAAGAATCTCACATGAATTAAAAAAAAAGCTGTACCTGATATATTAGGTAACACTGATTTATCTCAAATTTATCAAGACATTTTATGTAATATTATATTTGAGAGCATAAATCTTTGATAAAGCAAGGCTTCAGGATCATATGCTACATTATAACCTCTTGAGTCCTTTCAAAAATCTTCTAGTACTTGTTTATAAACGATTTATACGAGGCAAATAATTTTTTCAAATGAAACAAATTGTACCTTGGACTCGGTTCAGTTTAAACATAATTTATTAAAACCAGTGTGTAATTATTTCAGATTACAAATGCACTAATGTTATAGGTCACCTCCCAATCCTCAGGCTTTTTCATTAGTCACATCAAAACGTGCATCATTATTTTCTTTTTCAAGTTTCACAAACTTTTACCCACAACTTCACAGAGTTTAACCAATGACATCTTCTCTGTAAAGCAGTGGCCGGCAAAAGCAAAGCTTGGTAAATAAACAGGGATTGGAGAAATTGAGAATTGCACTGGGACTAATTAACTTTTCCCAAACATGTCTAGAACAATGTACACAGTGCACGCACAACAGCAGTCCCATACCCTTGGGGCTTTTTAGCTTTATAGACTGACTATTTTATACATAATCCCAAAATGATAAACATGATCTGATCATTTCTGGGGACTGAATTGCCCCAGTGTGGAGAATTTGCATTCTGGTTTTTAGTTTTTGTTTTGAGACTGTAACATGTGTGCCACCTTTTCCAAGAAAGTGCATTCCACAGAATAAGGGTGCCTAATTAAAAAGGCCTAAATTTAATGTTTTGGCAGCATTCTAGCATGTGGTATGAGAACAGCTATGATTATGTGTTTATAATGTATATTTCCTGATCTTGGGAGGGAGCCAGATAAACCCCACAGATCTGTTTGCTGAAGTAACTTCTGAAGAATTTCTAATTTTGATTGCTTTGTATTAACAGCAGCATATTTGGCCAGCAAATTACAAAGCATAGTAGATTTATATTTAATTTTATTCGCATTGTTACTGTGAATATTTGAAAGGGAAAAAACAACTATTCCTATTATGTACATACAATATGTTCGAGTGAGTGGTCGTGGCTTAATTCAGACGATAGTTGTGTTTGTCTTTTCAACTGAAAAATGTTCATTGTAACCTCATAAATATGCTCTGTGACTGGCTGACCTATCTTGTTGCTTTAAAACATATATTAGTCTGGCCAAGTCTGAATCCAAGTATGTCAGCAACTTACAAAGCATATTTATTAGGTTACTGTGAATATTTGAAAGAGGAAAGACAACCATGACTTGTGATCTGTATTAAATGTTGAGTGATAATGACTTGATAAAGATTTAACTTAATTCATATATAAAAACATTGAATTATAGAGTAGTTCAGGATTCACATACATGTTTGGCAACTGAAATGTCAAAACTGCCAGTAAAGAATTGCTTTCTCTTTAACAACAGACAGTCAGGCTTCTTGACTTGACTCAAGCTCGTGTTGTCTTATGCCATCTGGCTCTGACCGTATCTCTCCTCTCAGTGTTATCCCAGACTTTGCAGCTTAACCACCAGTTTCCTTCTCCAACTTTGCATCTTTAGGGACATCTCTGAGTGGCAAGACAGATGTGTACACAATAGCTACTTCATTCAGACTTCTGTCGAGGCGGGGACTTTTTTCAGGAAGTTGGTGTGTAATATGGCAAATCTGGTTAGACAATTCATGTACACCACACAAGATGCTGAAGCCTTTTGAATCAAGCATTTTATTGTCAATGCTTAATGTAATTGTATCTGTTTACACACAAACAATAATATGAACTAGTTAACTTAATTAAACAAATGAAACAAATGCAGCACATATATTAATAGATGGTGTGAGATCATGAAAAGTATGAGATTCGGTTGTCTGATGCTTGCTGCTGTAATCTGTGCACACTGAGTTTGTGAGTCCTGTGAATCTGCATCCCGTCATTCTACACTTATGAGCTCAGCTCTGCTGGCACGTCTTTCAGCTCTGTGAACTCAAGCCAGTCTGCACTGTTACTTTTGTTAATCAACTCCACCAACAAGAAACTGCATTTCCTTTTGTTTTAGTCCACTCAATCTCTCAATTCTGTTGCACTTTTCTGGAATCCCAAAACAAGGAATGCCGTTTCCTTATGTTCATTCCCTTTATTTGGCTTTCATAATCGGCCCCTTCGCTTTTTCACGCTTTCATCTCCATGCCCGTTACAATCCTGTTAACAATGTTAGCTTCACCAATTTGACAGGTTTTAGACCTTTTCAAAACATCCAAACATTATTAGTTGCACTAACGCTAATATTTCCACAATGTTAATTCTAATTTCACTAAAATGTTTGTGTGAAGCAAACTGTGGCAGCAGTGAATGTCAATTAATCTACCCATAAAACAGATTAAAATATTTCTTTTTAGTAATTATGTTATCACACATTAATTTGGTTACTTTTCCATGACACCAAGTGATGCAGGACAAAAAAAATGCCATTGTTGGTGGCAAAGTTAATTTCTATACAGCTCCGTCTCAATCCTCAAATGTTTAATAGGCCACTATTATAGAGCTTTCATAGAGTAGTGAATTACAGTATATCACTTTGTATTGGGTGTGTTGGATTATGCAATACAATATTCTGAAGCACTCAAGCTTGTAGAGACATCAGCGTAGCATTCTGAGTTAAAATCCCAAAAGAGATTCTTACTGACCATGTTCATGTCATGACCACTACATGAGCTCGGACAGCAGATTCAACCAAGGGCTATCGGCAGATTCCATTGACTCTGATATCCCAAGGAAAAGCAGTCTAATGCAATCCGTTTAGCTTACATGAAATTCCATCAGTAATTCCTTCCTTTCAGTTTGTTTGGACCCCTGGTGTTATTTCAATGTCTCATGGACAAAACTCTCCTCCTGCAGTGCGCACATGCCATTGCTTATCTAAACAATATAACCATTTACAGTAAAGATGGGTAGTGGAATTTTACAACACATGAGGGCCATTAGAAATTCCTTGAGAAATGTGGGCCTCACATCAAAGCCAAAGAAGTGCGCTACTGGACAGACTGCATTATAGTATCTGGGGTTCAATAGATGTCTATAGATTGGGCAAAAGACAGGTCCGTCCCCAAACTGTCAGAACAGCAGCAATTAAGTCTGAGACCCCAGACACCAAAAAAGGGTGAGGCAGTTCTTTATGCTGGTTTTGTAGGTTCGTACCTAATTATTCAGTTGTCACCAGCCCACTGACTGGTCTCAATAAAAAGAAAGCACCAGATCCTTTCCAATGGACAGAACCAAGCAAACAGGTTAAAAGAGGTTCTATATTAGGGTCCACAGATATATTTACCTGAACTCTGTCTTCCTCTTGTTCTGCAGACTGAATCATCATACAGGGGCTGGGTACTGTTTTGTCCCAAGTGGTGGAAAGGGACACAAACACTTCGTCCTGTAGCTTAGAGCCTAAGCTTTATAGAACCTGTTCAATATTTTGTCAACATTCCTGTGTATGGGTCTGTCTTTCTCCTCCCGATGTGACAACCTTTCTTTTATCTGTGGTCAAAAAGCTTTTCTTACTGTTTAGTCGTGTTCCCCTTGACTGGCTATGATTTTTTTTTCTGAATTTTTTCTCAGCAGCACACTTATTACAACAGTCCTATACAAATTTTCATTGACATCTTTGTCAGTTATAGATGGTTGTGAGAAGCTTATAACATGCTTCACATGCTTTTTATTAAGAAATGTGTAATTTTCTGCATTTAGTGCAATATGTCCGAAGTGCTAAAGTCATCAATGATCTCTTTTTATTATCTGTACACCATTCTGCCAGATGGTTTACTTCCTCTCTGTACACACACACTAATCATTGTTGTTGATGAAGTCCAAAACTGTAATGTAACTGTAATAATCAGCATAATTATCTGATTTGTACTGTAATTTTCAAAACAATCATGAGTCAGTGGGGTAAACAACATTATACCTAGAATGCAGCTCCAGGGAGTGTATGGTGGTGCTAGAGATGGTGTTGTTGATCTTACTGAATTGTGGTCTCCAATCAAAAAGTCCTGGATCCAGTTGGAGAGGCTCAGCATG
Source organism: Tachysurus fulvidraco (assembly GCF_022655615.1). Taxonomy (NCBI): domain Eukaryota; kingdom Metazoa; phylum Chordata; class Actinopteri; order Siluriformes; family Bagridae; genus Tachysurus; species Tachysurus fulvidraco. The sequence goes on along the minus strand of NC_062520.1, from coordinate 21,398,748 downwards.
CCTATTAGTTGTTGTGGGATGATTGTTTTGAATGATGGTCTGAAGTCTTTGAACAGCCTCCTTACATAATTATCATTTTTGTCATTGTGGCTTAGAGAAAGTCCCACTCACCAGAATACCTGGAGAAACAACAGCTGATAACTGAGTTTCTGTGAGTCTTAAATGTTACCTGTGGGTTTTTTGATTACTATTTTCAAGTGATTCAACTTTCATGAAGTGTATCTTCAGAATATCTGAAAACAAGAGAAAAGCTGTGCTTTCCAATAGCCAGCACTCTTGTTCAAACCAAAAAGTTCTATCTATTTTCCGTTTTGTGTGGTTTGTACTTTTATTGGACAGTCTTAGGACAAAAACTACCTTGTAATCTACCTTGCTCATGTTTATGACACTTGCTATCTTATGTGTTAAGGATGTGTCAGCAAACCAGGTCTTAAAAAAACTGAGTATGTGTAAAGTGTATGCAATTAACACGCTGTTTGAATCTATAATCTAAACTAGAAAAGAATCAATACCGACATCTGCTTTATAACATTACTTATGACCAATACATTATTATATATTTTTTCTATTTTGCAAAATACAGATATCTTATATGATTTTTATATGAGCCAGCCCTTCTAAGTTCACTCAGCAAATGAGTCCACTATTTGACAATGCACATCCATTAAATAAACTTAATGACTGTGGAGGGCTGCAGCTCTGATGCTCTAAGAAGAACAGTGGGGGATTAAATTCAGCTGTATAAGAACATAAAATCCCGGCCAACATTCGAACCTTTCACACGTCCCCTTTTGCATGAGTATAGTAACAATTAACTCACTGTCTATGATGTGATAAAGATGGTATTGTACAAACCTCTAACTTCTAACTTAGTGCGCATCCTCAGAGCCTAATTTGGGACCTGTCTATATATGGGCCTCTCTAGGAAGTGGATGATATAAGAGGTCAGTGTAAGGCCGCTAGATTTCAGCTTGATTCTTGGTGCTGAATGTGGATGGACCCAGCCTTGTGTATATTAATGGCCTAAACACTGAGCTATGATAAGCAAACTGGATACCCAGTTCAACCACTTACAGTAGGTGCTTTTCAAATAACATGAACCTGAACAGTGTAAAAAGACATGTGCATGAAACAATTGCTGTGGCACTTTTACAGGTTTTTCTCACTCACTAAAATGTTTGCACCCTATCCTCTTGCAGCGAAGTGATGCTTAGAAAGACCAGTGTTGTAAAAAGAGAAAAAAAGCAAGTTGAAAATATGAATCAGATGGTATAAGCAAGGAAAAATTGTCCTAGTCTTCCCTGCTCTAATCAGTGTTCTACTTGCATAGGATTATCATGAAGCTATTTTAGAGATTGCATGTGATTCAGCTGTGTATTTTTCCCAGAAAATGCACACTCAGAACTGAGTCAATGTTTGCGGAAGGGGGTGGGGGCTGAAATCACTAGTGTGTAACATTACTTTTGGCTCATTTTCTGTAATTTGATTAACGGCTTGCGAGGACAGGACGTTAAAGCACCGTCTGAAGGGATTCTATGGTTGAACTAGTGTCTGAAAATATACAGAACATTAAGACCAAGGATTTATTCTAAATGTGCAATTATGTACTAAAACTCCAAAGTCAGCATTAAAAATGCTGAGGGTCATGTCCAATAAAAGCATTTATAAGTGAGGGTCCAAAGCATACATAATGCCAGCACAAGTTTTCCTTGTTATATTAAAGTTCTTTTTCAGCACAAGTCCTGAATTCTCATGCAACACATTGTGTCCATGCATCATACTGTATTCTATCTTTATTATAAAATGGTTGGCTCAGTTTCTTAGTTCTTATTGCCTTTAATATAGTGATGATATTTCATACTACCGGTAGTTAACCTGTCTGCCTCCTAAAGTAGGGTAACGTTTTGAAAGTGGTGGGGTTTTGTTCACTAAGGAAGGATTTTCTTCAATAGCTAGCCAACGTCCTTTAATTTACTCTTTTGTGTTTATTGTATTTGATATATCACTCCATGAGTGCCGTCTTTCTTAGCCTGGCTATGTTATTCAGACTGTATGTATACACTTTGAAGCGTGTGCTATCCGGGCCAGATGTTTTTCATAAAGATAACGCTTATGATCATGTAATCCTTCTTTTCTGAGCACAAATTAAGTTAACCACTTAAAAACAATAAATACACATAACACCGGTCCTTGCAGTGACAGCAAGGTTGCAAATTGGTTGTTTATTTACTGTTATAAACATCTTTCAAGTTACATTACCTCCAGTTCAGAAAATTTGTTTCAAATGTCTGGAGAGCTCTTTTATATTATGACATATACTGTATGAATGCTTTAGCTTTAACAAAAATCAAGGTTAATTGGATGTATTTTTTTTTTTTTTTTTCATTTTAAATCATATATGTTTAATGTTCGGGTTTAATTATTGGTCATCAGTATTAAACAAATTCCACACAATTTATATTTTAGCTAATAAAGCTTAATAAATAAAAATGGTATGGCTAATTAAATAATTTACCAATAAGGTGCAGAACTGCAAATAACTGCTCTAACTGCTCCAGTGTTTAAATGAGTCAGACAGAGTAAGAGTCTCTCTCTCTCTCTCTCTCTCTCTCTCTCTCTCTCTCTCTCTCTCTCTCTCTCTCTCTCTCTCTCTCTCTCTCTCTCTCTCTCTCTCTCTCTCTCTCTCTCTCTGTGTGTGTGTGTGTGTGTGTGTGTGTGTGTGTGTGTGTGCCTGTGCTGTCATGTCCCAGGGTGTAATGTGGCCTTGTGCCCACTGTTTCCGGTATGAACACTGACAAGGTAAAGCATTTATAGGAAAATGAATGAATGTATCATGCATTAAGAATGACTCAGCTCTTATTCTTATAATATAGTTAATGCTATATTCACAGAATAAAAGAATAATGATTAGTAAATACAATAAAAATTCTATCTTCTGTCAGGAAAAACCTGAATTCAAAGAACTAGTTGATTACTGAATATGAGATAGTTATGAATTAAAACAGCAAAATACACATTAGAAGCTCAAAACTAAAATTTTTCCACCATTTTTAAGAATACAGAGCACCATCAAAAATGTTCAGACGATGTCAAGCTGCCTATAAACACATTGCCTTCATCCCATTGATCATGTCCAGTGCAAACAGATTTTATTTATCATTAGTCATGTTTACATCCACTGCTCAGACTCTTTTTTGCTCAATGCCCTATACCATTCTCATCCTGCCTTTTTTTAACATCTCCAATCAAAGCAGCCCAATTAGCATATCTAATCCTGAAGCCAAAACTCTTTTTCACAGTGAGACACTGGCTTCAAACTGGTGTAAGTGCCATAGTGATCACATCATGTTTGGTTTATATTATAGATGTAAATACTAACCAAGCCACATAAAGGATCAAATCAAACCTGTCCTTTAAAGGAATTCATGTAGGTCTTCATTGTGGTCCATGCTGATTTCTGTTTTAAAAAATCTTAAAATCCTTAAGATTTATACTAGAGAAATCTTAGGGATTTTAGAGAAAGAAACTCTCGTCCAGACAGGTGAAAAGTTTGATTTGATTTAATTTATCTTCAGTATTGCTTTTGCTGGTCGGAGTTAGGGTTGATCCCAGGACTACTGGGAATGGCATGTTTTGGATAGGAGTTAAGCTATTCACAGAACACCATGCAAACACACTTTCACACACTCATTTACTCCTGGGGCAATTTCGAGGCACAAATCCACCTGGTATGTTTTTGGAAGGTGGGAGGAAACTGGAGAACCTGGATGAAACCACCAGGGAGACTATATCAAACTCCAGACAGAGAGTAACCTTAACTCAGGATCAAACCAGGGACCCTGAAACTGTGGGGCAGCATTGCTAGCCAACATGCCACTTTAACTGAAACCAAATAATTTCAATTGCACAAATCCTTGAATAATGTCCCCTCCAAAATCAGTGGAATGACAAGACTAATTTGTTTGTTTTGTTATACACTGAAGACATTTGGGTTTGGGATCAATTGCATTTTAGTTTTCGTTTCCTGATCTAGATGCAACTTAGAATACACTTATCCAATTTGCAACTGATCAAAAATACTGGAACATGTGTATGGCTGTGCTTCTGGTTGCCGATGTGTACCCAAAGAAATTGATAATTTATACAAAGTATACATGCATCAGATGATCAGTGGAATATGCAAAATTTTAAAACATCACAGCAGCAGTTCATTGGACAGGTTTATTGCCAAATCTTTAATAGTTTAAAAAATAGGGTGTTGCTTTGATTTTGTGCTTGGAGGTTTTGGTACTGTGTTGTTGTACAGATGTCTTATTTGTGTTTGGTCCTACTCTTTTCTCAACTCTCAGTGTTTGAATCTTTGTTGTTTTTGGCAGTCACTACGTGATCTGTCAGTGTTGCGGAGGCGAACAGGCGGAGCACCCATTTTATTGCATTGCAGGCCGCCACCCTTCATTATGCATCATCATATCCTTGTCCCAACAGCTTCTATCTAAGCTTTGCAAAATAGCAGTGGATTTATGATTCATTAAACAAACAGATTTCTATTTAACACACCGTACAGTTGAGCTAAACATTAGATTACGTTGATTGTAGGGTTGTGATATTAAATGCGAATTGTTTGCAACATTTACCAGTAATGCCTTAGGTCTTCCATGGGAAAATTCTTCATCAGCGGAAATAGTGCAAGTCATCAGACACAGACCCACACACAGAGAACCTGATCTGCAATTGATAAAGCAAGTTTAAATGTTACGTTATTTGCGTAAATCTAGACTTAAATGTCTAAATCTTATTAATATATTAAGATATTGTAGTGTTAAATATTATTTTATAATATTGAGTTATAAAAGCTGAAAAAATGGGATAATGTGTAGAAATATCATCAGATTTCCTTCACAGCTTCATTTTCATTACATTTTATGGAATTTGGCAGATGTCTTTATCCAGAGCAACTTACATTTTTTATCTTATTTTATACAACCGAGCAATTGAGAGTTAAGGGCTTTGCTTCGGGGCCCACTGGGGGCACCTTGGTGGACCTGTGAATCAAAATCACGACTTTTCTCTCAGTTGTCCAACATTTTTACCACATCCAGCTTCCATACCAAAAGGCATTTATTAGGACACAGTTATTTCAACTTATGTTGTGTTACAGATTATTTAATCATGTTTAAGTCAAAGAATGAGAGTTAATGGAAATCATACATTATGAACCAATCGTTGTCGGTATAGTACTCTGGCTTTATAACCTTCTCTGCTTGTTGAAATATTAACCTGTTTACTTGTAATCTGTTCAGCATCATGTCCAAATCATACTCATAATTGCTTCAACACCAGCAGTAACATCAGTTCAAAACAGCTCATTCCAACCATAGAATCTGCTCTGGTTCCTGGAAAAGAAGCGTAGATGTTTGAAACACAGTTAATGACACAGCAACTGAGAGCTCCCTTAGGGGAGATTTGGCCTCTGCAAGGAGCCTGCTGCTTGCACACACAAAAAAAAACAAAACAGAAAAAAGGTGAAGATCGGGCATTTGCTTCCTTTCTGTAATGACTACAGGTCTGACTAACTGTTTCTAAGGTAACAGTTCTTATTGAAACACATTGAATCACTTTACAATCATGGTGCAAATGTTCCATACAATACAGGTGCCTTTTTGTGGGCACTTCCAGTGGAAATAGATGAGATTGCTAGCTAAAGCCTGTGCTGAACAAAACAAGAAGCATTTTATTAGAGTCAGTGTTACACTTACATTTACTGAGCACCTTATAAGGAACACAGAAATACTGGGAAGGCCCTCACTTTGCTCTCAAAACAGCCTCAATTCTTTATGGCATGGATTCCACAAGATCTTTGAGGTCCATGTGGACATGATTGTATGCAATTCCTCTACATATTTTTTAGGGTTTTTAATTTTGTGCACACATGCTCCAAATCTCAGGTCCTACTACATCCTATAGTTGTTCTCATGAATTCAGATCTGGTGACCGGGAAGGTGACTGAAAAACACTGAGCTCATTGTCATGTTCATGAAAGCAGTTTGAGCGACTTTTGTGACATGGTGCATTATCATGCTGGAAATATCCATTAGTAGATGATAAGTATTGGATATGAAGGGATTCACATGATTAGTAACAATACTCAAATAGACTGTGTGATTCAAGTGAAGATTAATTGGTATTAACAGCTTAAATTATGCCAAGAAATCATTCCACACACCATTACACCACCTCCACCAGCCTGCACTGTTGTCTGGCCAATCTCATTTAATCATTCTCGTCATCCAGGCTTTCTGTCTGCAGAACCGTTGCTCAATGGTTGTTTTTTCTCATTCTGAATAAACTCTAGTGACTGTTGTCAAGGTCTGTGTAGGAACTGTGTTTATCTGAATATGGATAAAGTTCCAGACTGCAGTGTGGAATAAACAAAAACCTCTATAAGGTTATGAACCTCTTTGCATCCTTAGAACCTAATCTAATTATGAACCAAATCTAATTTAAGAAAGATGAATAAAACATGTTGAGGTTTATTAATTTGCTAACATTCACTGCCAATATTCAACAAAGTTACCATTTTCTTTCCTAATGCAGGGTTAAACTATGTTAGAATAGCATTTATTCCAGTATACTGTATAAGACTGGGCAGGATTTCAAATTCTAGTTCATGGTAAATATCAGCTATTTACTGGACATTTTGCTTTTGCTTAATTCATGAATAAAATATCTAGTGTCAATTAAACAGATACTGAATGGTGTTTTCAGTCAAAGCAGCATAATAGGTTCTACAGAATTTCTAGATTAAAAATAAAAGTTAGTTTTCACATGAATGCATGGCTTTTACCCAATTGCCTCAGTTTAACCATTTACTTTTTACTCAATTCTTGTGTACATTTTAGGATCCTCTATTTTACTTTCACTTTGAATGCTTTTTTTGGCTGAATATTATGTTTTCAGTAGTTTTTCCACCCCTGATGACAAGCCATCCAATGAATGAGAGTGAGGAAGATATGTTTTATTTACTAAAGGATTTTGTGAATTGGAGTGTTTACAGAGGGAGATGACCGGACACTTACCAGCACTCAATATTCATCCAAAATGTTTATTTTTTAAAGTATTTAAAAAAGTGTTGTGGCTTATTTATTATGTACTGTAATTTTCCCCCCAGATTCATGTGAAATGTTGTGAATAAAAATGGAAAATAAACAGACAAATCATTCCCATTCTTGGAAAATTTTCTGTTAAGCTGGGAATTAACAAATTGGGACCCACACAAAGATCCCCAGAGAGTCTCTGCACTGCAAAATATTCTGTGATGGTGATCACGAGGTAGAAAAACATTTCGATGTTTTCTTTAATAAAGTGGAAATACATTCAGGAGGTAGAATGTGATAGTCAGGAAACCCTTACTTCTGCAAAACATCCTTTGCGAGTGAGCATGAGCTGGAAATAGACCATTTACAGAGTGGAATGTACCCCCCATTAACTGCATAGCAATCTGACATCAGACTGGCTATTCCATCTAGTGCTCCTGACATGTAGAATTTGAATTTAGTACACAAAAATTCAACTCAAAGTATATTGAATATACTTATTGAATAAGTATATTCAATAAGTACTAGTCTTGGTCTCAAGGTCAACATGCCACTTTGCAAAGCAAGCAAATCAAAAAATTTAGCTGTGGACTTTTTTTTATTTTATTTCACTACTATTATACAGTATTATACCCTGGAACTGAACAGCTTGATTCCACCGCTAATGATGCTATTGTCATAATTAAAGAAGGCACGTGCTGCAGATTTCAGGAACCCTGCCTGGGACAGCTGAACATGAGCAATTATTTGAATCAGGTCCTCACATCTCTGCGATCAGCTCTAAAGGCATGAGTCAATGAGTATAATGAGGGAGAAGCAACATCCAATTTAATCAATGTCACATAACAGAGGGAATTCTTGCCCTAATGCCACTGATCAGAATGAATTTTTTACTGCTGAACAAACCTCACAGCATGGGGCTCCATAATAATAAGTGCTTGATGGCACAAAGTCAGCCGCCCTTTTAATCAGCAGGTTTGAAGCAACTTCATATGATATTGCTTATCGTAACATGTTTTGTCTTTTTTTCTTCTTCTAATGTTAGAAAGTCAATAGTGTCTAAAAGTAATAAGCCATATACACTTGTGGAGATGGCAGCAAACTGTAAAGATATTTTAGTTTTATGTCAAATTCGGTTCTCAGCAGAAACAAAGCTTGTTAATGAGGAATGCACTTGGAAAATAGGAAACAGATTTGCCTTTCATGTAAAGCTGTTCAATGAGCCATGATGAATTCTGTATCTTCTTTAAGCCATAATTTTAAGTGATTTAAAAAAAGTCCTTGATGAAACATTACTGCAAAATAAAACCAAGCCAAACCAAGGACACATTGCAATTTTCTGCAGTGGTAAAACAGCTAAATATCTAGGTTTAGCTAAATAACTCTGAAATGACAGTTATATAGAGTTTTATTCGTGTAGTGTCTATGCGACATACTCTGCTTAAAACACATTACTAAAAAGACTCACAACCACCTAAAATGAATCTGAAGTTCATTCAAGTGTGATGACAAGTTCATATAGAAGAGAAAAAAGAAGAAAAAAAAAAAGAAAAAAGGAAAAGGAAGCGCTTAGAGGGAAAATTACTATCTTAAGACCAGCTGTATTTATCTAAACTCTATACAGTTTATTGCAACAGAGTTTACTATATCTGTCATTGTAGCCAATTAGCAAATCTTCCATTTGAAGATGGTATGGAGAGACAATTTCTTTGCTTTCTTTCCCTGTAAAAAAAAAGCCCATATGATGAATGAAAAGATTGTTTATAAAGTTCTCTAAAGACTTACTTAAGCATGCCATTTTTGGATGTATAAATGTGTGCAGTGCTTCTTAGGAAAACTGCAAGAAATGAGAGAGCTCGCAAAGCTGTTTGTACAGTTGAACCGCATCACAAGGGTTAGTAACTGTGTTGATGTAGCACTTGCATCAAAGTCAAAGCCATTTGCTTATGATGTTTGTAGCATGGGTGCCTTTGATCAAGTTTTTTTATTTTTAACTCTAAAGTTGTACTTTATTCATTTCACTGTTTTATACTGTATCTGTACTACATCTTAGACAATCATAAATTTCCACTTAATGACATCAGAAACAGAATCACTGTGTTAAATATATAGAGGAATTTAATTTGGCAGATCAGTACAAGAAAATAAAAGGTACAAATAAGCAAAATGCATAAATATACACACCTGCAAAAGTGCAGAAGTTAAATAGAATACAATATAAATAAGATGTCCACATAAACCTGCAGGCCACATAATGAATGTGTGTACCTGTTCATTCATGAAGTTATCCTGTCATCCAACCATGTGGCAGCACTGCGGTGCTTAAAATCATGCAGAATACAGAATTAAGATCAGAATAGGGAAAATGTTATATCAGTGAATTTGGATTGTGTTGTTTGCTACTAGATTTATACATGAAGTCTGATTACACCTAATGGTATGGAATACAAAATTCATTCAATTCAATTCACTTTTATTTGTATAGCACTTTTTACAATTTACTTTGTCTCAAAGCAGCTTTACAGAACATAAACAAAAATAGAACATAAATAGAATAAAAGGTTATTATAAAGAATTCTATAAAGATTACTATAATACAAAATGTAAGATTAATATTATATATATTTAAATGTGTAAGTATTTATCCCCAATGAGCAAGTCTGAGGTGACTCAGGCAGCAGTGGCAAGGAAAAATTCCCTTGAATGGTAACGGAAGAAACCTTGAGAGGAACCAGACTCAAAGAGGAACCATCCTCATATGGGTGACACTAGAGGGTGTGATTACAAATATACAGTCTGAAAAATGTTGCATTGATGCAAAAGACCACACGCAGTTGGCATCTCCTCTTTAGTATCTCAGAGTCTAACTGGAGCAGGTAGATCTATAGATGCCTCAGGATTCTTACAGAGTTGGCCTCATCTCAGTGGAGGTCCAAAATCTTCATCGCACGGAAGACAATCAGAGCAGGTACAATTTCTGGATGCCTCGGGATGGGTAGAAAGAGAGAAGTAGTTGAGAGGGATTAACGTAGCTGCTGTTTATAATATTAGCAAGCACTAGATGATAATGTGCATTTGGTCAGATGTATTTTTAGAGCACAAAATGATGGGATGTATGATGTGTATGCCTGACTAAAGAGATGAGTTTTTAATCTACATTTAAACTGGGAAAGACAATCATCCAGAGAGCGACAGTCCTGTGGGTAGAAACGTGGAAACATCTTGTAAACGGTTTGTAGACCCTCCGTTTATCATAGTAACAGTGTTCTGCACTTAGCAGCCAACTTTAACAACATAAAAACATGTATTGGGCAATTAAAGTCTGTAAAAAAAGACTGGCTGATGTTTATGCTTTTACAGAATCGTACTTCAGAGACGAGAGACAGAGGGGGAGAGAGAGAGAGAGAGAGAGAGAGAGAGAGAGAGAGAGAGAGGGAGAGAGAGAGAGAGAGAGAGAGAGGGAGAGAGTTAGTTAGGAAGTGAGTACACCTCTCACATTTTTGTAAATATTTTATTATATATCTTATTTTATTATTTTATTATTTTATTTAATAACTTTTCATGTGACAACTCTGATGAAATGACACATTGCAACAGTATAAAGTAGTGAGTGTACAGCTTGTATAACAGTGTAAATCAGCTGTCCCCTCAAAATAACTTAACACACAACCATGAGTACACCCCAAAGTGAAGCATTGGGGTCCGTGGGCTACGGAGCGGAACCAGCCACGGACGCCCGAATGCCCTACAGTGCCTCCGTCCAGCCCAGTCCCGTGCACACCTGTGACCGAGCCGGTTCACATGGCTACCATACCGGCAAGCTCAGCTGAGGCCCGTGCGAACCGGCTGGTTTCCAAACTGGTGGATACTCCGACGAGGTCGGCTCGGGTGGCTGGCATCCCTAAGCCGTCGGCCTCACCAGCCGAACCGACCAGTTGGTCGTCGAAACCAGATGAGGTCGTCGGAACTAACCGAACCAGCCAGGTCACCAGAACCAGCCGAACCAGCCGGTACAACGGAACCAGCCAGGCCAAACGGGTCGCCGGAACCAAGCGAACCAGCTGGGTCGCCGGAACAAGCCGGGCCGAACGGGTCGCCGGAACCAGCCGGACCGACCGGGTCGCCAAAGCCAGATGGGTTGTCAAAACCAACCGGGATGCCAGAACCAGTCGGACCGACCATGTCGCTGGAACCAGCCGGGTCGCCGGAACCAGATGGGCCAACCGGGTCGACAGAACGAACCGGGTCGACGGAACCAGCCGGGTAGACGGAACCAGCCGAACCGACCGGATCGACGGAACCAGCCAAACCGACCGGGTTGACGGAACCAACAGGACCGACCGGGTCGACGGAACCAGCTGGGTCGACCAAAATGACTGAGTCAGAGAACGCAGTCAACATGGTTATACCCAAGCTCCCTGAACTCTCTGCCTGGCCTGAACCAACCAATTTTCCTGTTTTATCTGTCCCGTGTTTCGTTTCGCTGGATTTGCCAGTCCCTCTACCTGCCAGTCCCTGTTTACAGGCTCAGAGCACCCCAGCACCACTATGGGTTGCAATCATGGCCAGCTCACTGAGCGCATCAGCAGCCCTGCCCTGGTTCCCAGCTCTGCTCTGGTCTCTGTCTCCACCTGCAGCACCGCCCTGGCCTCCTGCTCTGCCTGCTCCACCCTGGCCTCCTGCTCTCCCGGCCCCGCCCTGGCCTCCTGCTCTCCCGGCCCCGCCCTGGCCTCCTGCTCTGCCGGCGCCGCCCTGGCCTCCTGCTCTGCCGGCGCCGCCCTGGCCTCCTGCTCTGCCGGCGCCGCCCTGGCCTCCTGCTCTGCCGGCGCTGCCGCAACACGAACTTGACCTGCTCTCACACCCTTGTTGTTCCTTCGCTCCGCCCTCCTGGACTGGTTTCTGCGGCCTTGGGAGCGTCTGGAAGCCGCTCGTAGGGGGGGTTCTGTGATAAGTCTGTCTGTGTTTTTGTCCTGTTTCTGACTGCTGCCTTGCCCTGTTAATTGTTTGCTCTGCCCACTTCTTGATTAGCATGGACACTAATTGTATTCAATCTTTTCTCCAGGTGTGTTGTTTTTGTCTCTGATTGTCTCTGCCTTGTCATTGGTTCCTGTCACCTATATATTCTGTTTGTTCACTTCCCTGGTGCTAGTCGTTTCAATGTTCCTGTTTCCTGTCAGCTCTGTTTGGTCTTGTTTTGCCTGCCTGTCTGTGTACCTGTTTTCTTGTTTTTTGTCATTACCTCTCTTTACTGCACTTGGATCCTCATTCGCCTTTGTCCCGCCATGACAGCTGACTAGTTTTCATGCAGGAAGTTGGTGACTTATAGCAAAATTCGCTTGAAATGCCAATCCTTAAAAATTATCTGATGAAGAAAAATGAAGTCTTTTGATTAACAGATATCATAGAGTTGCATGGGAATGACATTAAACATAGAATAGAACAAGCCTGGACAGAGGACCATATTTTTCTCAGTAACAGCTATGCTTGTATTCAGTGCTCACAGACAACAGTTTTCCATCAATGTCTGTTTTTTATAACTTTATTAAAGACGTACCTGTGATCAGTTTATAGTTCGACAATTAATATACAGGTACAATACATTCAATATTGGGAAACATCAATGAAACAATTAATTCAACTTCTGCACTATACACAGTCAAAGTTATGTGGACACCAGACAATGAAACTCTTATGCACTTGCTGAATATCTTATTCCAAACTGTGGCCCAGCATTTGCTTTTATAATAACTTCCAAATTTCTGAGAAGGCATTCCAATAGATTTTTGAGCTTCTGTGTAGGAATTTGTACTCATTCATCCTCAAGAACATTTGTGAGTTCAGGAACTGATGTCTGGTGAAGAGTCTGGTGTGTAGTCTGTATTCCAATTCATCCCAAAAGTTTTGGGTTGAGGTTAAATATGGGGTTCATACTTTTGTCCATATATTGTATGTTTCAGCAGCAAGCAATTCATCCCTCACTTCATTTCTTCCAAAAATTAACAAGTTAAAAATGTGAGAAGACGAATCAGAAGAAGAAACATCAAAATGTTTTAATTAACCTCATCTAGGGTGAAATCACAAAGAACTTACAGGTACAGCTCTGCCTTTGACATTTTTTTAGATCGACACTAAAGACTGTTTCCATAAATGCCAACACGTTCTTTCTTTTTTTATGTCCTATACAAGTCCTAGTGAATGGGCTGTTTCCACAGAGATGATAGTAGTTCAGAACAAACACATTATGTATTGTATGGTTTTATATAGAATTATATCCAGTATTACTGACACTGCTGCTGTTATAGGAAGTTCTGGTATTTTTAAAAAAAAAAAAAAAACACCTTCTGACCAATCAGAACAGCACTGAAGTATAGATGGTAATTATTACTTTTAATATTATTATATTTAGACTCGATATGATTGTATATGATTGTATATGACTATGTTTCATCATTATTAAAAGGAATTATTTTTTATATACCTTTTATAATCAATATGGCAGAATGTTATTAATATTGTACATTAAAAAATAGTATTTTCTAATTATAGTTTTAATCCTATAATCATTTGCAACAGGCGAAAGGGCATTGAGGCTAATTGTTTTTCAGTTATATACTACATTATATGATTTATGTTTGGAGAACTCTATAATTTGTTTCCTTTTACAATGTAAAGAACAGGGTTAAATGAGCTTATGTCTGACACTTCCACACCTGTCTACAGCATGAGAGAGTTACTTCCACTCACAGGAAAGCTACCATGCTGTTACAGCTGCTATAAATTTAAAACTAGACAACCGGGACTCACTCTTTGAGTCAGTTAAGTCATAGCTAAATCAGGAAAGGCTCAATGCTTTTGCCAGTACTAAAATAAAGCACTGAGTACAACTGAAGTTTCGGTAGCAACTTCATAAATTAAAGACTGAACAAACTTTTAAACTCACACTTACATTATGAAGTTCACTGCTATGTGTCAATAACTCAACACTATCTATAAAAGCCACAAAGGCAGAAAATGGCATTCTCATTATACTAATCCTTTAGATTTTCTTTTAAGATGTCTTTCTTTACCATTGAGTATAATGGGAAATATGGTAACAGTTAGATCAAATATGTTTAAGATATACTGGGATCTACTTTTAATGCTGTGAGTGACACAGACAAGACTTTAAAACTTCAGAGGAATGAGTTTTGGACAGTGATGGATTTGGACAGGGTAAAATTGGTTCCTCACCAGAAAGAACAGTGCATGATGTACTACAGTAAATCTCACCAATAAACAAAGGAGCCACTTCTTGCCACATAATTGCAAACAGGGCTTATGTGGATACATGGCAGCTAAAATTCATCATGGATTGAGAACACATTTATGCTGACTCCTTTTAATTCACTTAAACAATCACTGCATGTTTCTTATCCCTATATTTTGTTTCTGTACAGAGTACATCCTGAATGGATAATGGGTAAGTTAATTTGTCATTGATTTGTCTTGAGAAACCCCAAAACCCCAAAACCCCTATTTACCAGGAATGGTAAAGTCTGTGTAATGCAGGTATGGGCCCTTAGAAAAGAGTTTCTTAAGAATTCTTAGAAGTCCCAATGAAATCATTTCCAGCTAGTCTTTTTTAGTTCTACTGCAGGGTTTGACAAATTTCAGCTTTGCATTAGTGGAAAAAAAAATATTTAGCTTGAGAAATTAAATAAAATTTGTGGTCTGTGGCTTGGTGAGCTGTTGCACAATTGTAGTTGCAGGAGAGGGGATGAAGGGATAGGACAAGATTTTGGGTTATTTTCAGTGTGCAGTATTTTATTTCCCCCCCCAAAGTATCTATTTAACATTTCAACATGGATACTGAGTAAAAAAAAAAAAAGCATAGGAAATATAGTAAATAAATGCCAAAAAAGATTATTGTCTACATTTAGACCACTCTGAATTTTATTTTTATTGCTCACTGGAGATAGCACTTTATTTCCAGCCATTTTCAAAGAAAAGAACATTGTTTTTTTTTTCCAAACAAGAAATGTCTTGATTTCCCACGATCCCCAGTATAAAACCTGGTCTCTCATGACAAAAAAAAAAAAATTCTAAACAGTACAATTTAGGACAATCTACCTTTTAGATTTAAATAGTATGTATATATGGTGCCTACATGAGCATGTGCTCAGGACTGAAAAAACAATGCTATAGTTTCATTACATGTTGTATTTCCTCTTTATTTGATAAGTATAAATTCTGTTTACCTTTTCTGCATTTCACACACAAAAATAACACACTTTCTCCTTGATGTGTTGCTGTCTCATCCAATCTCTGACGGATAATTGGGCGTCATCAGATGAGACAACAGGATACAAGATGTATCTAAACTTGTGTCTGTATCTGCTTGTGTTGTGCTATCTGCTATAGCAGTCATTCCTGTCACCTACTTTACCTGATAACCACCATGGGAATTAGAACTCAAGTCACCCACGGCTTACAACCACTGATAACAAATGCTTTGTACAGTAGCCAGCACAGGAACAAGATAAGCCCGCTGTGCCTGGGTCCTCTTGTGATTAAGCATGACTTAGCCTGTAATGATGATGGAAATGAAAGAGCATCATGAATATCTTGTGCATGGGGTTTCTTTCTTCTGAATACTCAAATATGTAAATTGAAATGACAAATTTCTGAGATTTTCTTGTGGATGGGATGGTAAACATTTTAAAGAATTTCCTTTTAAGGTCAAGAAGCAACTTAAGGAAGGGAAATATCTGTGGTCTAAATCCAAGTCTAGAGCTGTGCTAATTGACTTTAATGGCAGTGTTAGATAAGCTGTTGATAGCGTCTATTTTCTATTTTAAAAGAGACAAGAAATGTGTAGTAGATCAGTCAAGTGACTGCTAGTTGTTTTCTTCTTCTAATTATTTTTATTTTGCAAATGATACATGTTTAATTATATCAGATAACCCATTCTTAGAGGTTGTGATGACACATTTTTCCAAAATATTTTTTAATCTGTTGTTTCTCTTTCTGATCATTTCTGAATATTAGACCCTGGTATCTTTGTCTAGAGTTGTAGGGTTTTTGACAGCTCTGTGAGACAGTGATGTTGCTCTCAGCATTCAGCATGTGGCCCTGTCTGACCCCTACCTCTTCACTGTGACTCTGACACCTCCAATGAAGTGTGTCAGCCTCCTGCCTGCGTCTCCCACTGTTTGCACTTTTGTGACCACACACACATGCACACGTGCACACACACACACACACACACACACACACACACACACACACACACACACACACACACACACACACACACACACACACACACACACACACACACACACACACACACACACACACACTTTCATTATAAGAACTGCAAATTACATAATTTTTGCAGCTAATGAATCCTATACTTTTTTATACTTTTTGGTATATGCTCTTTTTTTGGTTTCTTAGCACTTAAATGCTTCTACAAACAGTTTGTTATTCATTAATAAATAAAAAAGTCATTGGCAAATTACATTAGGTTGTAGAGAATAATACACACACTGTGCTCTATCACATCACCACAGTATGTATTATTTTAGTGTAATATTCTGGTCCATTGTGTGCTATTCCCTACTTATTCAAATTCAACTGTTTTTCATGCTATTATGTTAGATTACTTTTAAAGATACAGGTTCTGTTTATTTTAAACTGACAGTTGCTGGGATCTGAAAATAGGGCAGATGTTCAATAAATCAGAAAACACCACAATTTTCTCATAAAACTGAAACACAGCCTGAAATATATGTTTTATAAATATAGCAATATTTA
This sequence comes from Tachysurus fulvidraco, assembly GCF_022655615.1. NCBI lineage: Eukaryota > Metazoa > Chordata > Actinopteri > Siluriformes > Bagridae > Tachysurus > Tachysurus fulvidraco. The sequence goes on along the minus strand of NC_062520.1, from coordinate 21,381,856 downwards.
AATCTGCTGCCAAAGTATTCATTTACAGCATTTGGCAGATATGCTTATCTTTCCAGCAGACACCCTTACCTATAGCAACTTACATTGTTATCTCATTTTTTTTATACAACTGAGCAATAGAGGGTTAAGGGCCTTGCCCAGGGGCCCAGCAGCAGCAGCTTGGTGGACATGGAATTCAAATTCACAACCTTTCAATTGGTAGTCCAACACCTTAACCACTAGTCTACCACATCCCCAAATTCTCATCCATAAAGCTTTTCTTTACCTGTGTCAGAACTTACTCTTGGTCATTTCCTCTCCCTAAAGATGGAATACAATCCATCAATCCCTTGTATAAGTGAGAAGACTCTGGAAAGCACAGAACAATGTATTAGCAGAGTTTCTGGACTCCAATATACATCTGGATCTACTATACACCAATTCTTTAGGCAGACTGCTATCACTGAAAAAATTGACATCAGATTTAGTTCCTTCAATCTGAATGTCTCTAGTGATTGTTCTGTCCATCCTGCATAACAGATTTCAGCATATTTTATGCCAGTACAGGCTACAACAACTGCTGAGTTAAGACAGAACAGGGATGCAAAAGAATCTTCAAAATCAAAGAAATTGACAAAAATTAGAGCTGAGAACCAATTCGATGTTCTTTTTGTGCTTATATTTTCACCCAGATGTTTGAATGGTTTGACTGATCATACTAAACACTGAGAGGGCTTCTTAACTTAGCATGACACAACATGCAGGCACGTAATATTAATAAGGAAAGCTTGTGTCAACTCATATATCAGGGAGTATCAGCATGGAATATCCCCTAACAACAGTGTCTGGCAATAGACATGTATAGTGCTTTGCATCACAACCGAACATCCCACTCTATTTTTCTGCTCTAGATCCTGGCTTGTGTGCTAAAGTGAATGAAATTGTGTGCAGATGCTGAGAAAAAGAATGAGAACTAGGCAAAAGGTGACCCGAGCCTTGCTTTGACTCACATTTCAGAAATATCATGCCTGACTAAAGAGAGCTACATAATATTTGCTATTGTGCCATTGTTTCCATGGCTTTTTATATCACTGAAGGAGGAGTTTATATCACTATCCAGCAGTCATATCCAGCAAAGGAAGTCTCACATGCAGAGGCCACCAGGCCCATAGACCTTACCAGCCTCCACACTGATTCTTTATCAGTCGAATGTCTGTTTTCCACTTTGGTGGCCATATGACCCAAATGCTATCAATGTGCCTTTTACATACATGATGTCACCAGAACTGTTTGGACTCTGATGTCAGGGGAACAATAGCATGGTTTCCTTGTAAGGCTGTATATGACCTATATACTTCTATGTATACTATAAATTATATACACACATAAATAAAAAAATCCTTCGAAAACAAGATTAGACCATACTATATTTTAAAGACACAGTCTAAAATTTCTGGATAACACTAAAGGAAAGTCTTGGGAGGGGTTTGCCAATGCAAGAAACAATAATCAATATCATAAATACTATGAATACTAGATAATGTTTACATTTTACATAATTTAATTACCCCATGATTTTCACAAGACACGCAAAAGAGGCAGAATACAATCCATATAGAAATGAGTAATACAATAGTACCAATACACTTTGTTTTCTTTAACTGGCCAGCACTAAGTGTAAGGGATTAATTGCAGAAAGAACAGATAAAGCCTCAAATGTACAGAAGGGTTAGCATGTTCTAGTACTTTCAAATGCTATTAGTCAGCCAAATTGAAAATGAAGAAAAAAAAGAGCCAATTAACTGTGATAGATTCAAGGTTTAGTTGTCACATACATTCATATATGTATATAAAGATATCTAGAAAGAAATATTATCATGATTATTATTATTATTATTATTATTATTATTATTATTATTATTACTATTATTATTATTGTTGTTGTTGTTGTTGTAATTATTGTTATTGATTGTGTTATAATAATAATAATAATAATAATAATAATAATAATAATAATAATAATAATAATAATAATAAAAGCACTTTCCACACCTTAAGGACACAGCATATTCAAAGTTAATTAAAATGGGGGAACACAAATAAACAAAATGAAACAAACAACTGTCAGGACTTTTGGCCATTTTTTCACGTTCCACGTCATGTGTCTGCCCCGCCTTCACCTGCCCCTCCCTGTCTCCACACCTGTTCCTAATCGTGTCTCATTGTGTTTTGTATTTAACTGTGCCGCGTTGCCTTGTGCAGCGCGGAATCAACTGATGTTTCATGTTTGACGTTATTAAACCCTGTTATTTTTGCCATCCTGCGTTTAGGTCCCTTTGATCCAGCGTCAGTGACAGATGATTCCGCCGCACCAAAACCCAGCAGGATGGCTGTAGCTCGGACCGGCTTATCGTGGGAGCATTTTTGTTTTGTTTTTTTTCTCCCCCTGCACTAGCAGGTTTGCTGACATCGGTCCGCATTTTTTCGGTGAGGGACGCTGCTCCGCATCCGGTTTCTCCGCGGGGGGAGCCGCCTCACTTCCGAGTTGCGGGCCAAGTCGCCAGCCTGAGTTTTTGTTTTGTTTTTTCGGTGTCTTGTGACATCGCCTTGCACCTGTCCGGTTGGGGGCGTGTTGCAGGCCCGTGTTTTGCTCCATGGATTTTTTTATTTATTTTTTTTGTCGACTTTTCTGTTTTGTGGAGGATTTTTTTTCTCCCCGCCCTCCCTCCCTCCCCTTTTCCTGGTTCCTGAGAGTGGGGTCTGGCCCTCCTGTTCAGCTGTGGACGTCGCCGGCCCTCCTGTTCCGCTGTGTACGTCGTTCGGCTGTGGACGTTGTTCGGCTGTGGACGTCGCTCGGCCCTCCTGTTCGGCTGTGGATGTCGTTCGGCTGTGGACGTCGCTCGGCCCTCCCGTTCGGCTGTGGGCGTCGCTCGGCCCTCCTGTTTGGCTGTGGACGTCGCTCGGCCCTCCTGTTCGGCTGTGGGCGTCGCTCGGCCCTCCTGTTCGGCTGTGGACGTCGCTCGGCCCTCCTGTTCGGCTGTGGGCGTCGCTCGGCCCTCCTGTTCGGCTGTGGGCGTCGCTCGGCCCTCCTGTTCGGCTGTGGACGTCGCTCGGCCCTCCTGTTCGGCTGTGGACGTCGCTCAGCCCTCCTGTTCGGCTGTGGGGGGGGGCTTTTGTTTACGTTCCTCGTCACGTGTCTGCCCCGCCTTTGTCTGCCCCTCCCTGTCTCCACACCTGTTCCTAATTGTGTCTCATTTTCTTTTGTATTTAATTGTGCTGCGTTGCATTGTGCAGCGCGGAATCAACTGTTGTCTTTGTCCGGTCTAGTCTGTGTCATGTTTCATGTTTTCCGTTATTTTTGCCATCCTGTGTTTGGGTCTTTTTTATCCAGTGTCCGTGAGAACAACAAACAATAACCAAAGTTCTAAACAAAAACAATATCAGAGATGTTGAGTTATGAGTGTACTGTAGTTTGCTTATGGCCATAAATGGCATATATTTTTTGTGAGATTCAAATCAGGAGAGAGCAGTGCCAGTGATACCAGTGGCTAAGAGCCAGAACAGGAGTTACAAATAAGAGTATAGAGTGAGAAAAGGTGTAAAAGGCAGTAATCCAAAAGAATGAGAATTGTAAGGGCCTTAAAGTTGGCAGAGAAGAAGAGATTTCTTAGAGCAGTTTCAGTATTGTGGAAAGGACAGAAACCTGATTTAAATGGGTCGTATGAGATTATTGGATGAATGCAACTGACTGGCAACAACCCTTTCTAGTAATCTTGTTGTGAAATGAAAATTGGATGTAGGTCTCCAGTCTCTTTAGACAGTTCAGCTGGGTCTAAAGTAGGTATTTCAAGAACTAATGTGACCACTGTAATTTTTAATTCAATGGAACAAAAGCAGGAGCAAAGGATCTAATTATCAGGTGGAATGTAAATAAACAGATATTTTTCTAAGGTGACAAGAAGGAGTGAAGCTGGGGAAATACCAGAGGAAGTTCATTGGTGAAAGGTCCATCAATAAAAGTAGAATGTTCTGAGTAGGAAGACATGACCTCATGATGGAAATAACAAGAGAAGATGAAAAGAAAAGATGATAGGGGACATAAGCACCAGGAATATTAGGTGACAGTGGCTGGTTTAGTTTCTGCACAGTGGCAAAGAGTGTTTATAACAAAAATTGTTTTATCAAAAATGGCAAAGAGTCTGGGTAAGCTAGTTTATCTAATCTGTTGTAGGGGTTCTGGAGGGAAGCTGACCCTTTTCCTACTTCTTAAATATACCTCTCTTACTGCTTGCATGAATTCTTGTGGTACTACCTCTATTTGCTTCAGTTGCACGAATTTGCCAGTTTAAAGGAAGGCCTTCCCAATCTAGAGAGATTTTGCATAAAGAATCTGTAATAGCTAAAAAATCCAAGCAATGTCTGAACTTTTCCAACTCTGCACAGTCCCATTAACCAAATTGGATATGTACCCATCTGTACAACCCCATGGAGGGCTGAAAGCAGTGACATGTCTAGATTCTTCACTTACAAACCCCTGATGGAACACAGTACCCTTACACAAAATAGTCATCCAAGAATTACCAATTAGGTTATCTAGCAGATCTTGGATCCTAGGCATGGGATGTCAAACAGGTATGGTCTTGCACTCCAGGTCTCTAAAGTCAACACACAATACACAATTATTTCAGTTACATACAATTATTATATTATTACTGATGAGGAATACACAGATGAAATTTTGAGATTCAGCCCCTATCCAAAAGGTTCTGCATATAATCCTTAATGTCCTCATAAGAGGGTTTTGGGATACAGTTGTAGCACTTCTGGAGAGGATTTTTCACAGCCATCTGATCAGGTTCACTGAGGTTCAAAATGATGTACACTCATGATGTGTCATGATTCAGCCTGGACTTTGGCCACGTGCAGTTGTTTGTTTACGTTTCTCGTCACGTGTCTGCCCCGCCTTTGTCTGCCCCTCCCTGTCACCACACCTGCTCCTCATTGTGTCATCACTGTCTTTTTGTATTTAAGAATCTACTGTTGTCTCTGTCCTGTCTCTAGTCTGTGTCGTGTTTAGTGTTTCCTCTGTTATTAAACCCTGTTTTTGTTTTGCTATCCTGCGTTTAGGTACGCTTCCTGCCCCACGTCATGACATGATGTACTTCTCTTTGATAACCATCATCTACAGTACCAAGCTGGAATGTTAACAAAAATTCAAGTTATATGCCTCTCTGGTTCAACTACGAGGTTGCATGCAGAAAAGTTTAGTTCCTGTGATGGTTCAGTTTTATCTACCACCAGTCTCTAAGGCTAGAAGATGTTGTGATTTGTAAAGTTGTGCAAAGGATCCTCACTTTCTTAGAAGCACGGGGAGGCACATCCATAGTAGTAGGAAACAACTTCAAACCTTCAGGGCAATGGTTAAGATTTTTAGCAGTGTCCTTATGCACATTCATTGCTCCATAGGGCAGTTTAATTAGTTGGGTGTTATTGCTCAGACCACTATTCTCTCTAATGATCTCTTTGATTACATTAAATCCTATACATTTTTTAATGGACTTGAGCATGTGAATGGCTATTGCCCCAAGTTTGGCAATTGTGATTTCTAGTAGAATATTAACTAATCCTTCAAATGGCAATGTCTCATTCACTGCAGTGACCTGAAGCTGACTGTCAGGTAGTAAGCTCTAATGCAATTATGGGTTTTGACACTTAAAATCAAAATTGCTGTGACACAGTAAATTTTGCTACAGCCAGATTCTACCAACTATACTGACCTGAGTGCCAATGTGGAGTAATATCTGGAATTAGACATTTTATTAGACATTTTAAATGGCAAGTAATATTACAGTGATTGCCAATGGAGTGTACAATGTATTATGGCCTATTGATGTTCATCTTTGTAGTGTTTTGCTTTTGGTTCCATTCTAGTAAGTTTGGGATGCATGCTTTTCCATGGCCAATGAAGGTCTTACCTTTTTTTTTTTTTTTTTTGCCTTTTTACACATGAAAACTCAGGAGGCAACCCAGTGCTCTGTGTTGTGATTGACCACAATAGAAAAAGTGATGACTGAACATCATTGTACTGAATGACCACTGTACTGAATTGAAGATGACCACCACCTCAAATTTGTACAAAATTGCAGCCAAAGCAGACCGAGCAGAGAGACTTTATGATTGGCTTTATCTTCTGTTTGAGTCTGAGAAGTACATTGTCCCTTACCATCATCCTGCTGTGTCACACTAGCAATGCTGACCTTATTCTTATGCATTTGATCTATTCAATTTTGTCTCCCAACCTCTTTGAGTTATCAGTACTAGGACTATATCTTCAGTGGAGCTCTGTGATTAGATGGCTGATTTAATGTCTCTCCTAATATAAATACATTGATAAAGTAAATGATGAAATACCCTAACTTGCTGTCATACTTAAAACTCAGACCCAATTTACTCTTGTTTGAGCCCCAATAATCTATGCAAAAATTGCTGAGCAGATTCTCTATATTGTTGTTTTAGATTGCTCAAAGGTAATGCTTGAACTCAGCCATCTCTTTAAAGGTACCAGGTTTAATTACTTTGAGCACTGCTTGAAAGATTTCTGATTCAGTAAACATCAGAGATGTTAAACCTTCATCCATCTGTTTTTAGATGCTGTATTAACTTGTTCAAATTCCAGTGATGTTGGTACAGTCTGATCTGTTCTCAAGAGATTTGAGATATAAGAGCTTGTTGACATTGGTGATGGTCGTGCAAGCTCAAGCTATTGCTAGAGAAATCAATTCATCAGTGAGGTTGCGGAGGGCAAGCAATTTGGCCATTCCTTAGTTTTTTAGACTTTGCAGCTGTTTTTATTTCAAGCATCAATATTGAACATAGAGTTTCACTTTTACAGCATTATTTGCATGGAAACATACCACCCCCAACTTCCTGGCAAAAAAACACTGTACAGCACTTTGCAATTAGAGGAGCTGACGAATTAATAGTGTGTTCCTAATTTCCTAACATAGCTCTGAGAGAGGTAACCATGAATAGAACACTGATATCTATCATTTACCTCACTGATCTGCAAAGTCCTGAAGTTCTTCAATAATTACCACCAAACACTAGGTGGTGCTTATCCCAGCTAAGCCTCTAAGTTGTTACCGATTTTGGACCAGAGGTGTTTGAGTTGGTCTGAACATTATGAAATCAGTAATCTGTACAAGCAATAGTGCAATTAGTACAAGATTTGGCAGTATTGTTTATTTGCTCAGTGCCTCCCCACCAGATCTATGCACCCTCTACAGGAGAGTCTAAGAAACTGTGATTCTTTATGTTCCCAAAATAAAACCCTTGAGTTCTTATAATAAGGAATAAAAAAGATATTAATAAAATGAATAAAAAATAGAGGATGTAAGTGTCTAATGTTTTCACCCACTACACTAATCATCCTGACAACATATGGAATGCCCCCTTTATCTTATGGAGGATAGGAAGTCGGCCCACTGAACTAATCATCATCTGATATGGATGTGCACAAAATAGCCTGTTCTGTGACAACAATCCAGGCGAACTAAATACTACTCCTCCTAGGACATGTTGTTTCTACAAAGAGGTCAAAAAGCCATCAGAAACGTCCGGAACGGTCAAGGTTTTCAAATATTTTCCCTACACTATTTAGGGAACATTAGGCAAGTGACTCATAAAAGAAACAAAGCATGCTTAGAGGTAGTTATAGTATAGGAGGTCCTGTTCTAGTTATTTTTACCAAGTACATGAAGACAGTTCAAAGAACAAAATGGCTCCCAGTGACCGAGTGGGAAACAGATGCTTATTTAGTGAGGAAATTGCTTATTGGAGAGAAAGAGTACCTTATGCTAAAGCACCACATGCTGGAACCACGTGTTTAGAAGATCAGTCTTAAACTAGCACTTTCTCCGATTTAATTATACAGTTGGCTCACTGCACCATATTCAATCATTCACAAGACAGTATGACAGATATATACATACAGTACAAGATACACAGCATGCTAAGAATTAATAAAACATTGTTCAAAAGATTTTTTATTAAAATTATAATATAAGTGAAGGCAACGGTTTAAACAAACAGCAGACGATTACTCATAAGACACCATGTTCTGGATTAAAATTATTTAGCCACTATGGGGAAGTTAATTACTGAGTGAATGTGTCACTGGAAGCAATGTGGATGACCACCCATAACAGAAGTCAAATATGGCCGGATGTAGGTGGAGTTGGAATTGCGAGAAAATAGGGGCCCTGCTCCACTCCGAGACCTGACTGGATTAGTGACTTAGCCATTACCAGCTGTGTGTGCGAGTGTGTGTGTGTGTGTGTGTGTGTGTGTGTGTGTGTGTGTGTGTGTGTGTGTGTGTGTGTGTCACAGATCCAGCTGGGGACACAGCACACCAGCTGGGCCTCCCTATAGTTACACTCATTTTGTCCCCTTGCACACACACACACACACACACACACACACACACACACACACACACACACACACACACACACACACACACACACACACACACACACACACACACACACACACACACACACTGTCAGAGGTCTTCATCATCTACATGAATAAACTGTGTGGTGGAATGCCATTAGGTCAATAGACATAACCACTGGAGAGGAATATAACAAATAAGGGTATTGATTGGAATGAATGAGTTGATCATTTCATTCAGAAGCAAGGAATTTAGAAAAGATGGAAAGTACTGCACTTTAATGTGTTGTTATATTAGTATTTGTAATTTTTCCGATTTTGTTCAAAAGGTTATGGAATTACATTTGCATATTTAAAATTGAACAAGGATACTACAGACATGCATTTTCCAGCACTGTAGAGTAGAGTCCTCTTTTTATTATACCCATTTTATTGGCATAATTTCATTGTGGTATGATAACAGGGAGTAAAATACCGGTGGAAATTCCAAAAGTTGTGTATTGTGAAACAGTGCACAGTAGAATAACACACACATCTAGGTTTTTCTGTTAAATCTAACAATTTTTGAACCACAGTAATTCTGTAGAGAGCATCTGTAGAACAAATCATGAATTCCTAGAAAGACTCATAAAAACCTTCCTAACACAAGTCACACAAAACAGCACAGAAGTAGACACATATATTAACACAGGAACAGCCCTATATCATCATTATGGCACAATACCCACATTAGTCTCATCACTGAAATCTGTGAACTCATAAACCACAGACCTCTGTGGATTTCCATGTAAAAATTACAACTGGAAATAGAATTAGTGTTGTCATGGATCATCAGCATGTGAGAGGTATTGGTGTTGTTCAACAACCAAGAGAATAGGTAAATATAGTTAAACCAACAAAAGGCACATTTCCTAAATGAGAACAGACCATTCATAGGGAAAATCTACATAGTGTCTACAGCTAGAGGCTGGGAAATTATTCTCATCAGTTCTGCACCACTGAGTACTAGGATGAACAGAGGAAGCTGCTTTGATTTATCAAGCCTGAGACTTTTAAAGACAAGCCATATTTCCCCAGCCTCCCCAGGGGCCAACTAATGCATCCAATACTGCACCCATCTAAATTTTCCAGATGTTGGACAATTTTACCTGTCCAGTGTCAGTCATTTATTTCAGGTCATTAACATTACACACCCCAAAAATACTGATGCTGTCAACTTCAGAGCCTGATAGCTTCTGTGTCACTCTACAGCTACAGAGAAAAGAGATAAGAAATGCATTTATTTCTAGCGGTAAGCTAGCTAGGCATGTGCAAGCATGACCAAGGTTTACACAACCATGCCCACACTCATTTAGTCATTTGTGAAAAATAAATATAATATCTAGTCAAATCAACAGATCCTGTGGTGAAGGATATATACAGCGGAAGTGAGCAGGGGTAAAAATACCCATTGTAAAACATACAGCCACACAATGTGGTCAAATGTTTGTTTTGGCTGATCAGAAGCGAATGACATTAATGTATCTGAGCATCGGTGCCAGGAGCATCTCTTACTGGCTCCAGAGGAGCGTGAGAAAATGTGTCCTTAATTATCAAGCAGACCTCTACAAAATAGTGCTGTGGTGTTCTGCATGCTGGAGAACATACTGTATGTGTCATGGAATAATAAATTGACAGTAGAGAAGGAATCATATTGCACATACTGTAGCAGTTTCTCGATGCTAAATATGCTTAGATGTGAGTTGAGAAATGAGTTATTTCTAAATTCATTAGTTCTATAGAGAGTATAAGTACATGAAATATTTAAATATTTAAAACAAAGAAAGTAAATGTTCCACATTGTAAATATTTACAATTCAAGATTCGGCAGTATTTCTGGATCCCTATATATCATGATGACAATGTTACCTGCTTTGAACAACAGTCCGATAGACACTGTAATTAAAGCAAAAATTCATTTAATATTGTGTGTGTGTGTGTGTGTGTGTGTGTGTGTGTGTGTGTGTGTGTGTGTGTGTGTGTGTGTGTGTGTGTGTGTGTGTGTATATATATATATATATATATATATATATATATATATATATATATATATATATATATATATATATATCCTTAGCAGCACAAAATAAAGTGGGATCCAATCTGTTCCTAGGAGCAAGTTATCCAACCAAACACTGAATGAGTGCTAGACAAACAGTGAGTAGCTTTGGGAGCAAAACTATTTTGACTCCAGACAGTGTCTCTTAAACAAATGTATTTGAGAGTGGTGGAGATTTATTCCATGCCAAATTAAACATTAGTGCACATGGAGAATGTTTTTTTTTGACTGAATGATTCAGTGATATAACTGAAAAATTCTAGGCAACTGGCATTATTACAACTGAAATGCACCTTATGTGTCCCTTCAAGAGACACATGCATAAGATTCATTAGCATGTTGTATCGTATTTAAACAAAATCACTGTGTGCATGGCTACAAAAATATTCAACTTATTCTGACAGCAGAGAAAAGAACAGCAAACTTACATGGCTGAGATGACCATAATCAGTGAAGGGAAGGAAGGAAGGGGAAAGAAAGAAAGAAAGAAAGAAAGAAAGAAAGAAAGAAAGAAAGAAAGAAAGAAAGAAAGAAAGAAAGAAAGAAAGAAAGGCATAGGAGCCTATAGAGTGGCTCCTCTAAGACTGCAGGCATGGTGGCAGCAGTATGGAAAGGGGGCACACGCCACCAGTGAGTGATTGTGAGTAATGGAAGCCCTCCTGAGAAACTGCTGTGAGTGTTCAGGGTCAGGGCAAGCCTGGTTTATGCAGTCCACATGGGACTAAACACAGGATGTGAGTGAAACGTGGACATGCTCACGTCGTCTGGGTCCTGCTCCACCCTTTGCTCGTTTTTTTTTAAGCTCATAACTTAAATATATTCCAAACTGATGTGCATCATACCAGAAAAATAAGAGTAAACTTTATTGTTGAACAATAAAATGTGCCGAATATCTGAGGAGGATGATAAGAATAACATTCAGTTTCTCTCATTATTCATTTATGCGTGATTCAAGATTCAAGAGGTTTATTGTCATGTGCACAGTGAAAACATAATGGTTTAGACCATACAATGAAATTCTTACTTTGCATGTCTCCTTTACAAAAAGAATAAATAATAATAAAAATAAATAATAGAAATGAAATGTATAAAAAAACTACAGTATATACAGAGTAAGTTGTTGTGTGGCAGCAGTCAGTTGGGGTTATGGGGGTGAGGTAATGGTGTTACATGTTTTTCAGGATTTTAATGGCTTGTGAACTCAGTCAGTAACTACACTGAAACTAATGGAAAAGTTTATATATTTGCCATTATGATGAATACAAGAATGTCTGGTAGTTTAAAGACCTAAAACATGATAAAGCATCATAGAAAGATAAAGAGCTTGGTTAAAGAATAGGAAACACCCAGTTAGAATAAAGAAGGGAGGCATGTATTACACCATGTCTGCTGAACTAAATCATTTGTGACGAACCCAATGATGTGCTGCGGTGGTCCGCCTACAAGACTTCCAGAGCTGTGACTAACATGCTTTGACGTCAGAGTCTGAATGTTGCACAGCTCAGTTATAACTCACCGCTAGTTCATAACTAGTCGTGGTGACCGCATGACGTGTAAGGGCTTAAAGGCCTACATTATTCATATATTAGACGAAACATACATCCTGTTCTGGATCATATTAAGACTTTTACCTCACATGTGTCTAGATTTTCACATGCTTTGTGTCATAAGCAAATCACTAATCACATCTGTTTTCCAGAGACTGCAAATACTCATGCATTCAATGAGTTAACAGTTTATTCATTTACACAGCAGCCCAAGACAAGAAGATTACATGTTTTTTTAATAGGTCCATAGATTGATGCCAGACAAGTTGTTAATAAAGAGCCATATTTAGACTTGGTATTTACAAGAGGAAAGCTACACACACTCAAGGTGAAATAATAAATTTACTAGAATCCCCATTCAGATGAAGCAATAAAGATTAATATTATGATATGACAAGCATGTAAACCATCAAAAACATCTAACAGACCTAGTCATAATGATCAGTTCAATAGTACAAATTTGGATAAATAGTGTGGCTTTCATATTCGTCATCAATTCATCAGTTTCTTACCAACACATGCAATTGATCTGTCTTTGTTTTTGAACACTGTGCACATACAACATTGTGTGCGCAACGAGTAGCCACAAGAGTGTAAATAGAGGTCATGAAATGCTAAAGTGTACACAGGATTTAAGATATTTTTCATGCTTTTAATTCAATTTTTTTAGTTATTGAATTAATATTATTGTTGGCATTGAGCATGCTCTCTTTAAAAGAAAATGTGCAGTTTTCCAGTTTAAAGGAAATGCTTTAATCAGCTGATACACTTACAGCTCAGATTAAGTTGTAGTTTTTGAACAGCTCTTAATAGAAATTAATCCATAGTTCTCTGTACTGATGTGTGTAATTTCTTTGCTCACACCACATATGCTTAACTCATCTCTGAATATGGCCCATAATTCACACTTGCAACTTTCCTTTCTCTCATCCAACAAACCTGAAACGGAAAAAAAAACCTGTCACCTGTCAACACCATCACCTCATTGCCATGACTTTACATGCACAGCCTTGTCAGCCCTGGCAGTATGCCACACAATTGTACTGTAGAATCACATTTGTATGTATAACCTTCTGTTCTACTGGTGATTTCCTTCTAAACTAGTGGAGGCCATGTATTTACTGTATTTTGCCAGGTATTAAACAATACTCAAATAGTGCAAACACCATGCTTTATTGAGCATGAACATTACTTATTGTTAATCGCTCAATACCACTTTCTAATGAAGTAAAGTATCACTGAAGTATAAATAGTGATTTCTATTGAGGAAGAGCATGATCTAAAATAGTAATACTGCTTATCATTTAGGGCGAGAATCATCCACATAATACTCTTCCTACTGTCAAAGAAAATCACTCAAGCTGCTGATTGGCTGCTACCTTTTTTTTTGAGTCACACTATATTCTGAAAGTGCTCTCTACTGACAGTTAAAATGACTTTACAGTAGGTATTGTAGTAATCTATTGTAATTTTGAATATTAGAATGACCCCTATCTGCCCACTCTCCTTTCTTTTGTGGGAGGATATGAAACACTCCATACCATTTAGAAAGGTCCACAGTGATCCATTCTTCTTGAACAGTAGGTTTGTTCTGATGATTATTAGGTTATTGGCCTTAACACCACTTTGTGCCTCCCTGATGGTTGATGTATGTGATACTTTTAGGGGTTTCTACTGCACTGCGGACTAACCTAACAGTTTTCATTTTTGAGAATGTAGATACACTGACATTTTTGTAATACTTTCAGATTTTCCCACAAGCCCTCAATTTGCAAGGTTACATTCATTCTTTTTATTTCCATCAGTGAGACACCTAAGAGAATATCTCAAATGAGGAAATGTGCAGTAGATCAACAACCCAGGGTGTATATGGATGTTCTTCTCGCCAATACTGACACATGCTTTTGTGATTTAGCTGACAGTGGCTGAGCATTTAGCTAAGATTGAAATAGTATGAGGTGCAGTATTCACAGTTTTATTACTGGGGTACAGTAGCTGCTGTCAACATTCATGCGAAACACAGAAAGTTGACAGTGTCTTTCAAACATATTCAGGTTTTATTAACTGAAACTAAAATGGACATTATAAAGGACATTATTAAAATACATTGTTATTAAAGGTGCAAATAGATATGCTGACACAAGGGTTCATTATAAAAAGGCAGTTAGTCAGTGCTGAAATGACAGCTGCAGGTGTTCTGGGATATTCTAACATCAGCTTCACACATCTGGATCCTAATATGTTTGAACATTTTTCTTTTTGGATGGGGACCATTGCTAGAGAGAAATTTTCATTTTTTGACACAGATACTCTAGGCTTTGTTTGGACTGTTTTAACACATTCTGCTTCTTGTTTTTGAACCACTCCACTTTCAGAGTATGGTTAAAATTGTTATCCTGTTGTAAAATGAATCTTTGTGCTTAATTCTTAATTCTCTGAGAGACTGGAACAGGGTTTCTTCTAGGATTGCACTGCATATTGCTTCATTAATCTTGCCTTCAATCCTGGCCCAGTTTCCAAGTCCTTATGGATGAACATCACTCTTTCCAGGTAAGTGATGCACACACACACACACACACACACCAAGCTATACACATGATGTAAAAAACATATGATGCATCAGATCAGGCTACCTTTTTCCAGTTGCTCCATAGTCCACTTCTGATGCTCCTATTTCCATTGTAGTTGCTTTTGACAATGTACAGGGGTCGGCATGAATACTCAGTCCTGGCTGTGGCTATGTTGCCTCATATGCTGCAAGGTGTCATGCATTGTGTGTTCTGACACCTTTTTATCATAGCCAGCATTAATATTTTCAGAAATGTTTGCTCTTCTGTATGATTGGACCAGACAGGCTAGCATTCACCCCATCTTTTAGAGATGCTCTGTCGCAGTTGTCTAACTATAACAATTTGACATTTGATCCTTTCACTTACCTATTTTTCCTGGAACACATCAACTTGCTATTCACTTGATCTTTCAATGGTTTTACAATAACATATTGCACATGATAAAAAAATCGTGTATAGAACCCAAAAAGTGCATCGAGAGTGCACAAAAACTTTCATCATCATCATCATCATCATCATCATCATCATCATCATCATCATCATATTAATCATCATTCATTTATTTTCAGTAAGTACTTGGTGGACATGGTGGATATAGAAAAACACTTGCCAGAAAACATAACCTGTATAGGAAGCACCCAATCTACAGACATTCACATGTTAACAAACAGCTAGGGCAATTTGACCTTCCTATCAAAAGTATAGGAACTATTGTTTTTGGGAGACTGGATAAAAACAGAGTAATTAAAATTACTCTGTTTATTATTGCCAGATTATTAAAATGGCAACTCTTTCTCAGGGACTAGATTAGGTTATATTTAATGCCTCTTAGAGGGGTGTATTTACTGTGAGTTCAATTGCAGATGCACCTGGGCATTGTTTTACCACACTGTTGATCCATGTAACAACTTGGCCATGCAATTACTTTGATTGCGGTTCTTTTAATGGAGGCTTTCTCCATATGGGGCTTATGCTGACCTTTACTCATAAGGAATACATTAGAAAGAAGCTGGACTGAAAGTCTTGTCCTAAACATACTTTAACCTTTAAAAATATAGTTTCCATAGATATATATATACAGTTTAACTTCAGATTAACTCATAATGCTCCCTAAGAGTCATCTTTCATGAAGCTGAACTCTGATCTTGTACTAGATGCCTAAACATCATTTCTCCATGTTAATAACCATGGACCAAAGTGAAGTGGACCTTTGAGATTCAATTCCTATACAAGGCCATTTACTAGACAAATATTACACAACAGAGCTGCGTTATGGTTCTGACCTTCATTTCCCCTGGTACCATAGGCCAAATAATGGATCATGTTGAACTTACAGTTGACAGTGAAACTTTTATGTAGTTCAGAGTATTTCAGTTTCCTTCAGTAGCCTAAAGATTTGGTGACTATGAATCGTCAGCTGAGTGGTCAACATTTAAGTTCTTAAAATAAATATTGAATTAATTTACCCCTTGTAATTAATATGTATACTGTCCAGCTACAGTTCCTCACTGATGTTTGGCAGGGAGCCTCACAGATCTTTCTAAACAACATAAAGGACTGCAGAACAAGAGAAAGCTTGTTTTCATTTACTACAGTTGGGGCTGTATTGACAGCAGATGTGCTATACTGTAGTGTTTCACTAACCCCCACACTGCTATTAATTGGTTCAGAATGGACTGGCTTCATTGTATTCCCACAGCAAAGCTCAGGCAATTGCGCTTGAAAGGGAAAGCTTGGTGCTTACTAAACATAAATCAGATTGACTGACTCAGTGATGGTAAATAATGAAGCGAAGAGTATTAGTCATGAATCAGAGAAATGTGTTTGCTGGTCATATACACTGGTGGAGTCCGATGCAGGTAGACCCAGAGGAGGGATTAGTTTAGCCTCTGAGAATTCAGAGTTCCTGGTAATGCAATTGAAGACAATGCCCTTTTTCTACTGTAAATGTGCCATAAATCAATGCAATTTCTCAAATAGTTGCAAAGAGGAAAGTTTGATGCACTCTCACAACATGTTGGTATGGATGAGATTAAATATAACACAGTTAGTGCAGTTAGTGACATCCAACTGTTTTTGGATGTCTTTGTAATTTTCAGTCCTCCATGCGGCCTTGGGAGTTTTTGAGAACATGCCGCATTGATGAAGGGCTGGGTATCAAAATGACCTTTTCCTTTTACCACTGAGCTAAACAGTGGGTAAGTTGCGACTTCTTTCGTCCAGTCACTTTGAGCTTCAGTGGTCACGGTGTGTCTGGTCACTGTGCACTTTGGCTGATTACAAACTGTATAGAGTAGAGAGTAGAGCTAGCACACAACAGATATTTATTGCCTGCCATGGTTGGGTTACCATTAGCTAGAACACCAAGCTTTTCACCTCTCTTCCTGGTGACCCAGGTTTATGTTGCCTGTATTGTTTATCGCTGGCTCAGATAAACAGTGCCAGATGTGCTTAGCCCTCAGTGGCAGGAGTTGCCAAGGGTCATACAACTGTACTCTATCAAACAAACCCTAGCATCACCAGCCAAGTGTGCAAAAGATGCAGAAAGTTCACAGCAGCATTATCTTTAAGTTTGCATTTAATGTCATTAAGGTACAGTGAGACACAGCAATGTCAAATCTTCTCTATTTTTTTTAAACAGGATTCTCTTCAAGCAGATTGATTTCTCTGAATCAGAAATGTGTGGCTGTATTCTGGCAAGCATGCAAAATGAAGAAAAATCTGTTTTCTAGACGAAAAAGTTTAAAAAGTTTGTTTTGTTCTGTCTGTAAAATGCTTTGACACCTTATTTAAAATAAACCATAAATATATTTGAGCAAAATGACATAGAAATACATTATATGGCCCAAAGTATATGAACATCTGTCCTTCACACCCATATGTGGAGCTTTCCCCAAACTGTTGGCACAAACTTGAAACCACACAGTTGTCTATATTTGTTTGCTGTAGCTTTTTACTGGAATTAAGGGGTCCAAACCCGTTGCATCACGACAATGCATAAAGTGAAGTCCATAACGACCAAGGTTGGTGTGGAGGAACTTCAGTGACCTGCATAAATTCCTTTCTTTAAATATACTTCACACCTTTAGGATGAACTGCAATTCAGGCCTCCTGACCCAACATTAGTACTCGACAATTATGCTTTTGTGGCTGAATGAAAACAAATCTTCACTGCCACGCATCAAAATCTTTAGGAAAGCCTTCCAAAAAAGAGCAGAGGTTATTATAACAGCAAAGTGGGGACTAAATTTGAAATGTTCAACCAGGACACTTGGTGTAAAACAAATATGTATTGCTAACACTTTTATTTCAACAGCACATTGTGTCTTTTGTTGTGTTGTCCAGGTCAAAATTGGGGTGATTCTTTTTAAAAGCAATTCGAATTTAAATAGAATTTTGATGTTTGTATTGCAGACTGCCATAGTTCTTATGTTACAGTACACCAAGTACTACCAAAGTACAGTACTACCAAAGTTGCATTGTCTGAGGCTCACTCACTCATCTCACTCACTCATTTTCTACCGCTTATCCGAACTTCTTGGGTCACGGGGAGCCTGTGCCTATCTTAGGCGTCATCGGGCATCAAGGCAGGATACACCCTGGACGGAGTATTGTCTGAAGCTACAAAAGATTATTTTAATAGTCTTAACAAACTTTGCCAGACAGATATTTCAGACCTAAAAAGAACAATTCCAGCAAAACTATATATCTGGTCACCCCAATGTGTGTACAAATTAGGAATTCCAGCAAACAGAGGAAGTCTGGTCGTCTCTATATGTATAATAAAAAAGGAATCCTGACGTCAAAACTTTTAGTCACAGGAAGGTTTGTGTGTGAATCACACAGATAAGAGAAAGTGATCTTCTCAAAGTGTTATTCTACCAAATAATAATGATACTGCTGCCAGTAGTGCAAACTCCTGAGCCTGAAAAGTAAAACATTACACATATATCTTGGGAAAAAAGTGTCCTTCACTAGTGCCTCTAAAAAAAATACTACTAATAATAAATAAAAAATCATTCTATTGCAGTCTTTACCTTGTGTATATACTATATAATATACTATACTATATAATGCGCAAAATCCTCAAAAAATACAGTGTGAAGGAGGTGAGCATGTAAAGATTCTTCATGTCTGGGAGTTTCTAGGCTACCCTAAAAACACACATATGTTTTTGGCCAGTTTTGCAGTCAAAATAAAGAGATGACCTTGTTCTAGTCAGCCTAAAGGGAAATAACACAAGCTGACTGCCATAATCAAAGCAAGTAAAATTAATGAACTTAGAAGTGGTGAATGCAGAACTGAAGACGTTTCTATGTTTCTTTGTTTAGGTCCCTTCCTTCTTGTGTGCAGATGTAAGGGCTACTTTTAAAGTCCTGCTGCTTTGTTTGGAGTGATGTTTTATTAGAGACAAGCACAGTATCAATTTTCCCCAACAAAATTGTTGCCAGTTTTCAGTTTTCTAGAGCCGCGTAGGACAATTAAAAACATCTGTCTCTGGACCACGTTATTCTCTTAGCCGTAAGAGATGAGGGAGATTGAGAGAGTTCAGCAAGAATATGATCACTGGCTCACATTACTGTACTCCTTCCTGGTAAGAGTCCCAGGTCTGGCTTTCATCCACTGTTATCATTTAAAAACATGCATTATTTTGTTGTCTCTGAGGAGAGCTTAGATCCATAAATTTACTGTATATGTATATTTTCTCAAAATGTGTGAGAAAATAAACATATACACTGTGTATAAGCATCGTAATTCTCATGCCCTCCATTACAGCATCAGTGCTAGCACACAGATATATGAGATCCTCAGATAGTTGTAGTAGTCCGGTAGTAAACCAGCAGGACACAATGATTAGCAGTGAAGCCTTGCTGTGTTGCTGGGGGCTGTGATAAGTCTTAAGGACTGTCAAAGGAGGAATCAGCTGGCTTGGAGTATTACACTATCTGTCAGGACTTTCTGACTCCAGTCATGGGACTGTTTTAGTGTCTTATCTAAAGTTCACAGTTTCAAACCAAGGACACTATGTGTGTGCTGAGGTGGCATCACAGGAGATATGGCCATTAGAACTATGGGATCTTTGTCAAGGTCTAAGAAGAGTACATTCTACAGATGCTGTTTCTGCTTTACATAAGACCCAACTGGTTTTCCACAAATGAACACAGAAAAAATATGACTACTTCTTCAGATTATAAAACAATGTTAATGTAAACACAATATGGCATAAAAATAACAAATCCATTCTCTTTTATTACATAATCATAATAAATCATTAATTATCAGGATGTTAAGCTGTACCAACAGGCACGGATGTGGGTATAATATGGTAGTTGTGGGGAGTTCTTGTTTAATCTAAGATTGTTAAAGAAATATCACACTTTCCTTTGCGGGTCAAGGTTTTTTTTACATACCTCCCTGAGAGACTGTTTACATTGTGCTCTTGTTGGCTCAGGAGTAAAATGTGTTACCTACATTATTACTCTCAGGAGAGCTGTCAAAGCCAGGGTCAGTCTAAAATAAAGGCTTTTTGCTCAGTTTTGTTATTTTAGACAAAGGATTTATATCTGCCACTGTCCACATGACAATCATCTGGGAGAGTGGAAATGTCTCTGTAACAGAAGTCAGATCTTCTCCCCAAGAACATATTCCAAGAAGCCAATCAAAACAAATCTGTTATCACATTCCTTGGGACATTTCTTTTTTTTCACAGCTCACTTTGCAAATGCACTATAACTGCACATCCATCATCAAACACTCTTTGAACTTTATTCAGTATCATATTCACATTCATTTCATTCATATGATATCAGCTTATCAGTTATTATATCAACATATTAGGTATTGTACTGTATTCACATGCCATATTTCTTTCCCCTGTATCTTGTCTATTTATTTCCCCTTCTACAGCCTTCCACTTTATTGAACAATAGATGGCATTTTATTTCCTTATCATTCTAGTTTTGTGTTGTTATTTTATTTTACTTTGAATCTTGTCTTGAATTGATCTAAATTTCTTATATACACCGACAGTCGTAAAGAGCACGTCACTACGTGTCGTACTCTATGTTTGACTTCCTCTATTTTCTTACAATCTTTATTTTTGAGTATTGCCTTATAGTCTCGAATGGGATTAAAAAGACGATTTCAAATATAGTGGAATAAGTAAGATATCCAAGAGGAAATGACAATCAAAAACAACCATGTTGCAATGTCATCATCTGATAACTATTTCCTATAGTAACCACGTTTGAGTTATCAGTAAACACAAAAACACACATTAGCTCAGTAATTGAAGTTTCCCTTTATACAATCATCTGGGAAGATGCTACCAAAACCACTGGTTGAATTGTTTAGGCTAAATTTCATTATTTCGGGTCTCATGGCTGTGGTCCTTTTAAAGGGTTTCTCATTTTATTACAGTCATGCCACAACACAGGATTTGGTCATCATACATTTCTCCATGGATGAAATATTTTTCCCAGAGGAAGTGGGTTTCCATGGTTCATGTTTCGAGATTTCTGCTGAATATAACAGAAACAGTCTTAACACTAAAAATATCTGTATTTATTTTACAGCCAAAATAAAACGTCATTTTATTCTTCACATATGACTGTGCTGCTTCCCAGAACAACACCAGTATCATCATTCGTAAATGATGCTACAGTCATTAAAGTGATCACAGGGGTGATGAGACAGTGTATAAAAGGGAGGTGGCTGATCTGGTGGCAAGGTGCCAGACCTTCAGATTCCTTGGTGTTCACATCGATGAAGACACAACATAACTAATAGCAAAGTCCTTGTAGTTTCTGTACTTCCTGATGAGGCTAAAGAATCTTGGGATGCCAGCCAAAATTCTATGCAACTTCTAGAGTTGCATAAAGTCAAGAAACACGTGTTTAAGTTTTAAGTTATCAGTTTTTATTCTCAGGTAATTCTAAGGCTTGTCACTAACTATCATCCATTACCACTCCTGCCATCATACATCTGACTCTGTCCAGTGAGGTGCTGTGCTTAAATCCTTACACACACACACACACACACACACACACACACACACACACACACACACACACACACACACACACACACACACACACACACATACACACACACACACACACACACACACACACACACACACACACACACACACACATACACACACACACACACACACACACACACACACACACACACACACACACACACACACACCTATACTGCTAGTTTTGCACGAAGCTTTTACAGTATTTTGTGCAGCCATAAAAACTTAGCATAAAGATATAAGGACTAAGCATCTTTCATCACTGGTTTATAATTACACCATATTTATATTGTAATACATCACTCTTTACATGTACACCTCACCCCACAGTACCATTTCCAAACACATTATAACACTATCTGTACAGCATCAACGATTTTCAGAATTTCATTGTAAAGTGTAACGTCCTGTTTTATGGTACATACGTTTAATGGGAGTTAATTGATGACAGAAGCAAGTAGTTATGAAAGTAGCTTTCATATAACCATTAGAAGGTTGTTAGTTTAGATCACCGTTTGGGAAACAGACCCATAAACTTCAACTATTTACCTGCCTCAGTAGTGAGTTGCTCTGGATATAAATGAGCCCATGTAATGCATTGGGGCAGTGGTGGAGCAACTGGTTAAGGCTCTGGGTTGTTGATCGGAGGATCAGGATTCAAGGCCCTGCACAGCCAAGCTGCCACTGCTGGGCACTTGAGCAAGGCCCTCAACCCTCCCTGCTCCAGGGGCGCTGTATCATAGCTGCCCCTGCACTCTGACCCCAACCTCCTCAGCTGGGGTATGTGAAGAAAAGAATTCCACTGTACTGTAATGTACATGTGGTGATAATAAAGGTTTCTAGGCTTCTAATGTTTTATTTGATAAATGTACACTGCTGTAATTATCCAGAAAATTTACAGTATAATTGGTATACTATTAACAAGTATTAGAAGAAGTAATTGTCTTTACACCATACAGTATTTTATATACTTTAAATAAACTGTATTGTACATTTTACATTTAACTTTTTATGTGCAATTTCTTAAAAATATCATATGTAATATATATGTTTATACAAGTATAATACATATAGAATAATAAAAATGCATTATTTCTACTGTTATGCTTGGTTTAAGAGCCATTGGCCAATCTTTGCTATTTGTCTACACACAATATCTCCAGTTTGACGTTCTGAACACACAATGTAGTAAAACAGATTACTGGCTGGAAGTTTTTGAAACATCTGCTCTGCTCTGTATCATCTTACAGCACCAATATCAACAGTGTTACAAGATCTAAGTCTAAGTTGGGTGAAGGTGTAATCGTACTTGGTACCTTCATCATTCTTCATCTCACCACAGCATACACACACTCTATTGAAACTAACATATAAAGGTGAAAAGGTGATAACATGGAAAATATAGCATCCTGTGAAGATACAGTATACTCACCATCCACTTTATTAGGAACAAGTGTGATCTCTATGACTTTAACAGTGACTTGGTTGTTGGTGCCAGATGAGCTGGTCTGTGTATTTTCAACTGCTGATCTCCTGAAAGTCTCACAAACACACACAAACACACACACACACACACACACACACACACACACACACACACACACACACACACACACACACACACACACACACACACACACACACACACACCAGTCTCTATAGCATTGGAGTTTACACAGAATGGTGTGAAAAACTAAAACAGAGTGCAGGGTAATGGTCAATATTACAGAGGGCAAGCTGTCATAAATGAAACTGAATAATAGACAATGATTTGTTGACGTAATGATTCCTTTCCAAGTTGAGTTTCACTTGTGGTTAAAGCTGCAGAATGTAACCTTTAGGGATTCAGGATGTGTAGAAATGTATAGATATGTATATACAGTATGATGCACAATCCTGCCATGTAGTGAACTCGATGTTTTTTATTAGGACATGAAAATCTGGGTACCTCTTACACAATAACAATAAATTGGAAAATCCCATGTAATTGTGTCAGGACCCCCTTGTCATTGGGATGTGGCCCAATGTGCTACATGCCCTGTTCTTGTTTTGTTTTGACTTTGTAATGTGGTTTTGTTTTGACATGTGTCTTTGTTTTCATTCTAGTCTTATATCCTACTCAATCCGGTCATTGGAATATTTCCCCATTGTTCTGCTTTGTTCTCTGTTCAGCCCTTGATTAGTTTATCTAGTTGCCTCCTGCTGTGTCTTTGTCTGGATGCAAAGTCTTATTCTGTTATTGCTTTGTTACATTGTAAGACTTGTTCTTTGTTTTCTGTGTTTAGACCACTGTCCGTGTTTCGGGGTATGATCGTGTTTATTTATGCTCATGTTTGTCTCTTTATGGTCATGTTTGTTTATCAGCATGTTTATCTGTTTATTCTGCTTGTTTGTTTTTGCGTGTCTATTCCCGGTTTGATCATAAAGGCTTTGATGATGATTCCTGAATAAACGTTGAATCTCTAAGTTAAAGTTTGTTTGTTTTTTTTGTACCATTTTATGTTGTTTTTCTCAGTGTATCCTACTGTCATTTATAGTATACTTTTTTCATTGTTAATAACTACATAGTATTTGTGTTACAGTAGTAAATAACAATATGTATTTTACAGAATGTATCAAATGGGATGCAAACAAACAAACAATCACACAAACAAACAAACAAACAAACAAAACAAAAATCCATTAATGAATTCATTTGGAATGCAGTTATCAGCATATTCAGGGTCAAGTTGGACAATGAAAAAAGGGTATATAAAGTTCAAGGGTATATTTTTATTGTGAGAGCACAAAGGATAAACTTTTATTAATGGTAACCTTCATGCTGAACCTCCTATGATAACGCATTCAGCTCAACACAGTAATACTAACCGACACTGTATCACTCCTGCCTAAAAACTGTGATGTAATGTAGTTGAAGTATCCATAAAGATGTATGACTTACATACATGTTATCCACTTTATTACGAACATGTATACCTGCACATGCATGGAGTTATCTAATCACCCAATGATGCAGCAGCAGCCCAGTGCACAAAAACAGATACAGGTCAATAGCTTCAGATAATGTGCATATCAAACTTCAGAATAAGGGACTTTGTAGCATTGTTGTTAGTATTTCAGAAACTGGTGATCGCTTGGGATTTTCACACACGCAACAATCTCGGGTTTACACAGTCTGGGTCAGAAAACAAAAAACATCCTGTGAGCAGAAGGTCTGCAGGATGACACACTCTATTCATGAGAGAATCCAGAGGAGAATGATCAGAATAGCTAACAGGAACTAGACAGTTAATGACTGGAAAAAACACCAAGTGATTTTTAATAACTCATTGTCCAGTTTAGCTGAGAATGAGTCCATGATAACCTGACTTCTGTTCTTATCTGACAGGAGTGGAACCTGATGAGATCTTCTGGTGTTTTAGCTCATCCACCTCAAGGTTTGATATTTTGTGCATAATGAGATGCTTTTCTGCTCTCCACAGAGTAATTACTTGAGTTACCACATCCTTCCTGGCAGCTCTGTCCATTTTATTCTGACCTTTCTTACCAATATGGCAATTTCACCAAAAGAGACCGAGTTGTATTTACATGATTTTATGAACTGTGCTGCTGCCTCATGTTTAGCTGATTGGATAACTGTACAAATGAGTAAGTTGTTCTGTTGTTTGTAGTAAAGTGGATGGCGAGACTATCTAAAACATCTGACCAATCATATCTGCCAGCTCTGACTTTACATGGCTTGAATAGACATTACATGGTAACACTCTGCAATGTTTTTCTTCACTAATTCATTAATACCAGTCTTAACAACTTTTTCAGAGAGTCACAGATTTCATATACTAATTTTCACATTAATTAATTGGTTGTGAGCATTTGCATATGTGTTTCTTACATACATACATACATACATACATACATACATACATACATACATACATACATACATACTTGTCTTGTTAAAAAAAAAGCACACCCTACTTCAATTGTCTGTTTTTTTAACAATTGTGTGGTCGTCATCAACCTCTATAAACAAACAGCAATAATTTTAGGTGGAAAAAAAACACAACAAACCCAACATCAGGAAATCAGGTAGAATACATTAACTACACCCTTCATACTTTCACAATCACAAAGCATCCAGATGTTACTAATGAAATGCACATGACTAGCTCAAGAAGTGTGATCAGTTTGGTGCTCTTGGGAACCAACAAGAAAGAACATCAGTCATGAATTCAGAAAATCAATTGCTGGCAGGAAGTGTTATAAGGCCGTCTCCGAACAATTTGAAATTCATCATTCTACATAAAAGAGGATTGTTTACAAATAGAGAGCCTTCAAGACAGCCAATCTTACCAGAAGTGAACAAATCCAAGGTCAGAACACATAATGTGCAAGGTGTAGCTGAGGCATGATCTTCAGAGAATTGTGCAAAAACTAATGCACCCAACCATCAATGAACTGAAGCAATATTAACACTAAATACAATGATAAACTCTTACAGAAAACAAGTACCTTAAATTATTGTTGTTAAAACAAGACCAGAAACAATATTTTTCTAATCAGCATCAGTATACTTTAATAATTATATTTTTCTTATATAAATGTCTGTAGACAAAACAAAGTAGTGGTAATGAGAAGATAGATAGATAGATAGATAGATAGATAGATAGATAGATAGATAGATAGATAGATAGATAGATAGATAGATAGATAGATAGATAGATAGATAGATAGATAGATAGATAGATAGATAGATAGATACTGTAGATAGATAGATTTGGACAGGGATGCCTACAATTGCATACAACTGTAATGTTTTTTTTTGCTCTTCCAAATGAATCATAGAAAGTTTAGAATGGAATCTGTGTTTGTTTTGAATGAAAACACTACAGCAGAGAGAAATGCACAGTGGGTCATTTCCCTGGTGATGGTCATGTTGATCAGGGACATGCAGTAGCAGTACCGAATGTAGAGTTTACACCACTGCAAAGACTTGGAGTATATATCCCTTACATATATGTCAGTATTTTAACTGTAAAAAATGCAGTTATAATGCAAAAACAAACACATTGTATTACATTTCAGTTTTCTTTCTTTTATATTTTATTTAGTATTTGTCCAATATATATATATAGGTTTAGGATGGATTTAAAAAAAACAAAACTAAAATAATTAAATAAAAAAACAGCTACCATTCCTGCATACTATATACACACACACTTACAATACACACAGAGAGATAAAGGTACACACTATCACCCAGTGTGTTGATTTTGGCTCTCTGCTCACTGTTGTCAGCTCACAGTGGCGGGATTTCTGCTTGGTGTTCATGGAAAAGCTGCCTCGAGGTAACACTGCCAAGAGGCAGCTGGCAAGATTCTCAGAACTCTCCAAATATTCCTAGAGATCCTAATGATGCATGTAACTATTTGATTGCAGGCATCAACACAAATAAAATGAATGTTTTTCATTATGACTTGTTTGACTTTTGCTTACAGCAAATGAATAGACAGGCATGATTTCAACAAATCTTTTACAAATCTCCACAAATGTTTTAAAGAGTATAAACTGTAATTCGATTTATTGTCTTAAATTGTATGTTTATTTGTTTTTTATCAACATCCTTGCAACTCTCTCCCTCTCTCTCTCTCTCTCTCTCTCACACACACACACACACACACACACACACACACACACACACACACACACACACACACACACACACACACACACACACACACACACACACACACACACCCAAGACATAAATCATTTCAAATCTCATCTCTACTATTGTAATATCAAGGAACATCTCTATGCTACATGATCCAGACTTTCTCTGGTGCTGACTGACACTAACTCAAGTGTCTGGAGTCAGATGTAACTTTCCATTTGTTAAGTCTCAGCAGTAATATTACAGTATTTCTGTTCTTAGCCCTGAAATGCATTACAGTGTCAGCCTCCATAGCCTGCAAGAAAAACTCAGCCAATGAGCGGAGAGGGGTGTGAGGGTGCAGCACTGTGGGTGGTTGATACCTCCAACCCAAACCAGAGAGAGGGGGAATGGATTTCTGTTTGCCTTACCCCCTACTGTAAAGGGCAACAGGGAATCTACTGCACATTCATTCAGTAATGCACACATAGACAAAAGAAAATACTCTCTCACACATACTGTATATATACCGTGGAGAGAAAGAGAGAAACAGAGAGAGAGAGCCACAGCGTTAAGGTGTTCTTATAGAAGTTTTCATTTAAAATGACAACAGCATATTGAAATAAGCATTACAGTCTGAACTGGTGTCAGAGCTGAAAATGAATCAACACCATTATGACTTTATCATCACTGTGGTCACACACACACACACACACACACACACACACACACACACACACACACACACACACACACACACACACACACACACACACACACACTCTACACCAAACATGATCCAAACATGATCTCTTCCTTTGCAGCTGTTCTTTATTTGACCAGCACATTGTTTATGTCCTGGATATCAAAAGCATAACAACTATCCAGCATAAGCATAAGCATATAACAAGCAATTAATGTATGAGCCATGTACTGTACATCCTCCTACATGAATAATGATTATGATGGTTACATTATAAGGCTGCCGATGACAATGACAGTTTACATTTCATTCACATACATAACTGCAAACAAGATTCATAAACATGCTGTTTTCACATCATTATAGATGTTCATATGTGTTTACAACGTGTGGACTGACATTGGGCAGTGTTACACTCTTCAATTACATGTGGTAGTGTTAATGGTAACCAGGTGCCAGTTAATTGGCTCAAGGGATGTTAGCCATTTTGCTGTGAAAAAGTGGCTTTGTATTATGCCATATGCTGCTCCTTGATTAATCACCAAAATTCTACAGGCTTCATTAATGCTTGGTATTACCATTTGTGATGTAATTAAAGTAGGCAAATAGCTGATCACACCTTGACTTTCAGTGTGTCTCAAATGCATTTCCAGAAACTTGAGATGAAACTCCATGATGCTGTTGACTAAGCAGTCATTCAGATTTGCAGGGAGCTAACGTGCACGCAGTAAAAATTTTATGTGGCCAGTTGCATCCTTAAATGATGCCTGCTTCAAGTATATAGCTGTTGCAATACGCAGTGAAATGAGACAATGTTTCTCCATGATCATGGTGCTACATAGAACAAAGACAGAGCTATGGACTTAAGTAAGTTAGTCCAAGCTGCATCTGTGCAACCTGGTGCAAACAGTGCAGGACAAAAGACAAAAAATACAGTGCAGGACAAAAGACAGTGCAAAGAAAAATTATGCTTGACTCTTTCACCATGAAGGATCTTATTACCAGGTATGAATAGGTTGAAAAAGTTAGAATTAGTAAGTGATGGTTTATATACCAATTACTGGAGCCCAAACAAGTTCAGGATACACCCTGCTGGTTTTGTTTTGATTCGTTAACTGGCCACGGATTTCAGAGACATGCCAATAGATTCCACACAGTAGGCAACAGGGAAAAGTTCAAACAAATAGAACATTTGACAACTATGAACATTTCCCTGTAGATATTCACATGCTACAGATAGCTATAATTTGGATAACGGAGATGATAATCTAGTATGTAGAGACAGAGAATAGAAAGACATTCTCTTTAATTATTTTTACCCAAACATATTAATATTTTCTCTTCCCAGAGAAACAGGCGTTACACCTCTGGTGTGCTAGATGCATGTGTTTCCACAGCTTTGGCTGATTACTCTGAGGAGGGTGGCTCAAAAATGAGACTGATGAAGTGACATTGAAAGAGGGTGGACAAGATTAAATGACAGAGAAATGGAGAATATGAGCAACAAGGTGGAGAACCACTTGAGTATCATTGCGGTTTTTCTCTGGTCTACCACAAGGGCATGTTCATTCATTGTATGCTTTAATGAGCTTTAGTCACCCTCTCAAGTGTACTTCTTCCTCAAGAGCCATTATTAGCACTTAGCACTGCATGCTTAATTCTTCATTCGTCCTTCACAGTTTACCTACTTCAAGGTCTGAATGTCCAGTAGGACTGTAATCCTACATTCATGATGTGTTTTTAATGTTCTCTCTGCTCAAAGACACCTAATTCATCTCAGTAAATTATATCCAGGCATAAAAAGTGAGTTGTTGCAAAGACTCCAGTTTTCATAGATGGACCACAACAGTTAAAATTTTTAGTAATACAAAACATTGAACTGCTACCTCATTGCATGAAACTAGCCAGAGATTAAAAACTAATTAAACTATGATGCAGACCATAAGACTTATTTATCATTCATATACAGTTTATGTATAGTTTTGGTGCATAAACCAAGAATAAGCATGTTTCAATGTATTAGATTTAATAAATTATTCTTGTTCATGTTGTCGGAGAAAAGTGTAATCCTGGAAAATTCTAGCCACGTATAAAGTTTGTTTTGGTCATACAGACAATGACTGATCTTTCCCTGGATGGTTAGACTCAGACAGCTTTGCACAAAGAGCATGGTTTTAAGGACTGCGGAAACCTCTTTGTTGAGAGTGATGAGTGGCTCATCAGTCAATTTAATTGAGCAATAACTCAGAGCAATTGTAGTTGATCTTTGCCAGCAACTCAAGGCTAACAAATCACCTGCATCCATATCACCAGCACCACAACATATTACCTTTCCAAATTTGACAGTGGAAAAGACAATAATAATGGGGAAATAGATTGCACATAAATAGCCATAAAATAACACAGGGTTGAACAATTCATGTATTTTAACAGAAAATGCAGTTCATTTACTGGTAATTTTTGATGCACTTCAATGTTGTTGCCATAACATAACAACATAACAACAAAGCGGGACTTTATCGTCAATCAAGGTGTCATTGCAGATTAATGTCTTATTATATTTCTTATTTATGTCTTAAGCTAACAGCTGAATAGTGACTTCACCTTTGGTGAAGTTCATGTACTTAAAGTAATAAGTAACTTAAATTAGTTGTTCACAGCAAGCAGTGCCACAAGTAGGCTTAGTGGGTTCTTTTAAAGGTAAGTCACTTCCACAGAGCACAGACATCCAAAAGCAGACCAATTTAGACGCTGTGGGATTTATCAATGCCCGTTATGTACAGCTGTGCATATGCCAATGCTATTGTATGTACTGGTGGTTCTTACAGAATTAGAGGTTGTTTTTAGACACACTTTGTTAAATGAAATCCACAGGTTGAACCAAGTTTATAGTTTTCTTGGGCTGTAGGAAGCAAAGTCAATAAGAGAAAGTCAGCTGAAAAGCTCTTCAAAGCCAAGCAGAGGATGAGATCACTTTCCCCAGGGGAACTTGTTTGGGAGTGACCTGCGATCAGAAGTGTTGGTGGAGAGGCCAATTGTAGCCTAAGGGCAAGCCTGTGTGGGGTTCACTTGGCTGGGACCTGTCAACCCAATCACACATCAGTGACTTCATCCTCACTCATACTTAACTGAAAATCATTGTAGAGTTGACATGCCCAATGTTGCAGCCTGTGCTGGAACCGCCACCACTCTGATGCACTATGTATTGCAATATCATCACAGGGATGATGAAGAAAAAAACATTACACTTATAAAGATAAGTCACCAGGTTTACTTGTTGTGGAGTTGTAAGAGAGTCCTACGTTCACCCAGCTGGGTGTTTGGTACAGTAGATATGTAGTGCACAATCATACTGGAGACAAACTTTTTCCTCAAGTTCTGGGGTGGATCCTGATTTTTCACATCACATACGTTTCTGAAAATATACTATTTTCTATTGTGTAAGACTATTGCATTATGTTTTTATTTTGGGAGCAAAAATTTGATCCATTTGCAACTTAAATGGCAAAAACTGGGGGAAAAGACATTAAACATATAATAAAGTAACTAAATGACTGAAGTCACAAGATTGCAAAACTCTCTAAACTCTGTTCCATGTTTTATAAGCAATCATGAGCAACTTTCAAAACATCTGATTTCGGCAATCTGGCTTTTTAACCAAAAAGATATTCGTACCATACATATAGAGTGACTTAAAAATTGAATGCAGAAAAAAGCATCAGGGATCTACAGGGATTTGCATGGACCATAGATTTAATACACATCATCAGTAAAAGCAATACTGACATTAGTTGAACTTTAGGGAAACAAAAGAGTTTTATGTGCACCTCTAGTAGAATGTAGTTATGAAACAATGAAAATATATTGATTTTCTGGCAGTTTTATACACAACCAATGACCAAAAATGTGGAAACAGTATTTCTCGATCTACTGTATAGTGCTATGTGTTATGCAGAGTTCAAAAGTGATGCTGTGCAAATATAATTAAAACAAGCCTTTACCTGTGTCTGTTCTAAGAGATTTTAAGTATGGTTTATTTCAGTATGGTTGGGTTGCTGTTTTTCCTGTCAAATGTTAACAAAATGTTAGCAATGTTATTTTTCTGAAAATGAACATTTGTGTCTAGTCTGTCTTTAAAAAAGTGACTGTTTTACCTGGCTGTGCAAAATGAGCTAGATAGATGTGGAATTATGTCTGATACCATGATAGCAGGGGGGGGGGGAAGCACACACACACACACACACACACACACACACACACACACACACACACACACACACACACACACACACACACACACAGACAAAAACTAGGTTAAGCTAAGACCTCATATATTTATGCAGCTGAAATGTTGAAATATTACGAAACTAGGCAAGATTGAAGACTTGCATGATTGTGAAAATCAACAGCATGAAAGCTATAGCTGTAATATCATAGCTTTAAACATGCAGCGTCAAGCATAGTCAGGTACTCGTAAGATCATGGAATATTAGAAGGGATAGGCTTGGATGCATTAGTGTAGCTAGGAGCTGTCTAGGGATTGTCTGGTTTATCACTTAAAATAGAAAGATTGTATTGCATTTATATTTCCATCTACTTACAGTGCAGAAGCTCTGCTCTGCTTCACATAACCCAAACATATTTTGACATTTTAAAAATTTAAATGTAGCGACAGCACTGATAAGTACAGCAAAGTAGAAACGTTGGTGTGTTTTAAAGGTACAGAATTTCCACAGGCTGATTTCATACAGTATGAGATCATTTACCTGGCTCTGTATCCCAGCTCTTTTGCTGTATAATAGTCACCATATGTGGCACCTCAAGTATCTGGCTGAATATAAAATATAAGATTGTGTGGCAACTTCTGCCACAGCTTCCCCTATTTCATTCCTTTTTCTGCTATACTGTTGGACTGTTAATATTATTAGTGCCATATGTTTGGCTCTTACTTTCACTCCCTTTTCTCTGTGCTTAGTACTCCAAAGAAACACAATATCAGAATTTCCTTGACAGAATGCTCAGGTTGTGAGACTGGGGACCACATGTCCTCAGTCTAGACTACTGGCAATGGCACCTAGAATTTTAACCATTTGCTGAACAGTGGTTTTCTTTTGGGATTCGTTTCTGGATACACCTGCTGTTAATGTGTAAAGACACCATTTAAAAGCTGTTACTGGAGGTATGAAGACAATCTATAAAAAAAGAGCCAGGCCCTAAACTGAAGCAGCATGTGTGACAGTTACTTTCCCCCACCAGCTGCATTCTGAAGGAAAGTGATTGACAGCTGGGTTAGTCACGGCGTGTGACGTAGAGCACATACAGCACTGGTGTGTAAAATGTCATAGAGTGAGTGAGTGAGACAGTCATGAGCCCTGCCTGACCAAATGGGCTGTGTGTTAGTACAGGCGCTGGTGTGACAGAGGTGATTGTATTTACTCCCATCAGGCAGGGGAAGCCAAAAGGCATGTAGGTGGTCTGATTGTTTGCTTAGATAGGGCAGAGTTTGGAGACTGAAACAAATTGATCACCCACTAGGATTCCCAGGGTGCATGGAAATGAATTGTCTCAGCGTCTGAATGATCTTCTCACCTACATTGTATGTAACACCAGCTGTCTTTTATTAGAAAGAATCACGAGTGGGAAGAAGTCTGAGAAGAGCTCAGGAGAACTTAGAAACACTCTGTTGAACTATTTAACAACAAATGAGTGCGTAATTCAACGTTTAACTTATTCATCAGCAAAGTAAACAGAAAAATAAAATAATGCATATAATCTTATTTACCAACAATATCATTTTGGCACAATGCGCTATTGTTAACAGGTTATTTAAATGATAAGTTGTAATTAACGTAGACAACTTTTTTAAAATACGCTTCCATGGCACT
Organism: Tachysurus fulvidraco; assembly: GCF_022655615.1. NCBI lineage: Eukaryota > Metazoa > Chordata > Actinopteri > Siluriformes > Bagridae > Tachysurus > Tachysurus fulvidraco. The sequence continues at coordinate 21,347,922 of NC_062520.1, read as the reverse complement.
GTTATGAAGAATAACAGATCATATAATGCTCTCAAGGAAAATCTAAATAATTTAAATCTCAACTGCAGTCTATTTGTAATCATAAATATGACAACTTAAGTCATAATACAGGCCCTAAAACAGCTGAAAGGCGGTTTCTGAACACTACATAGCTTCTCCGCAAGGGATTCTTTTTCATCTGATTGCATGTAAAATGCAAATATTTAAAGACATATCAAATTCTCTTGGCTACTTTTTAGAACCCTTAAGGCAAAATGTTGCTCAAATTACAACCTATAAAATTTTCTTTCCATTTTATTTTACACAGTAGATTTTACATTTTATTGAGTGTTAAAGATAAGCAGGATATAAATTTAACAGTGCATGTAGATTCCTGTGGTTGATATGAGACCGATGGATGAATAATAATTTGTGAAATCAGATTAAAAAAAAATCGCCTTTCCCACATCAAAATTGGGCACAGACGTGTTAAAATAAGTACATTCACAGTTTACTGGTTAACGCTAGGAGACCTCCCACAAAGTATTAGATTCAGAAGATATTTATGTTTTGAGAGCTTTTTTTAAATTCTCTTAGAAAACATGCTTTTGGAAAACATAATGTTGTAAGTCCTGGCCAGGTCACAGTAGGAATATGTTCAATATGAAATTGACTGTCACATTGCTATGCCAGATTTAAAACAGGTAATTTGATGTGTAGCTTAGCTTTCATTTTAGAGAAACTTTCCAGTATGCAGGGTTCCAGTTCAGGGAATCATGTACAGTACATTCAAGCATGTTTGTTAGACCATACCATATAGTTACCTTTAAAAAAATGTACTATTTGGTTCTAGAATAAGGCATACACTGGTTGGGGTATAGCTGATTAACAAAGCACTTGGGATACCCAAAAGGAATGTCTACAGAATACACACATTACTGTAAGTCCCCTGTTTACTTTAATCCTCTGAATCAGTCCCTGGGTCACTGCTAGTGGACTAGTCCAGGTACCTGGGGAGCCTCTAATCAGATTTACCTAAAGGGAAAGTGTATGATGTGAAAACTATGCATACAGAATTTATGCACTGAACAGAACAGTCCTATGGGTCTGTGTTGAAATCTTTTTTCTTGTAGTGAAGATAGGCTGGTGGGGGTTAATAGTTTTGGACAACATTAAATATTTCAACATTAAATCCTGTAGTGTCTTATATTACATTTGTTTCATAAATCAAAATGAAGTGTGACCATGGCAACAAGTCAATGCCCAAATCAGAGATCCACCTGGGGCTCCTGAGTGGCGCAACTAAATGTCCTCATATGTCTTGAAGGAAGCACATGCTTACCTTCATCCATAAAGACTGGTGAATGTTGTTCAACAGAGGGAATCCATACAGGCAAGAGGGAAACTGGGAGACAACTGGGCTAAGGTCCAAAAAAAACTCATTCTCTAACAGTGGTCCCATGGATTCAATCTGTGTGGAAGCTCCCCATGCACATTTGCACAGATGAACTGACTTGCAAAGCAATGGTCTCCTGATACTAAATTCCATTTAGCAAAAAGAATATGAGACCATCCAGAGCTAATGTCAGCATCACACACAAAAATTTCAGTTCCTCACACGTTATAGACCAGGCATAAAATCCTAATTAGGATTACAAGTCATTTTTACAAAACCACTGTAAAACTGCTGCGTCAAAGGGAATGTAATTGAAGACTTCATGCAAATGAAGTTCTTTGTGTCCTGGCAGATGAGTTTGTAGAATCACGGCTGAGCTTTGGCAAAAAGTAAAGCCTCAGCCTCTACATCGAGAAATGTGATATGACCAGAGTGGAACATTCAAGCTAAATCTATATTCTATATTAATAATTTAGCAACAGCATGTGGTTTAATCAATAGTAACTCAACCTTGAAATGTAGTCAGTTTTTTGTTTAAAATATCATTCTATAACTATGAAGATTAGTATGAGTAAGATGGAAAAGTTTTACAGCAGAGAATTTCTAATAGCTTACTTGTTTGTTATAGAATCGTAATGGTAATAGTAATGTTATTATACATTGTCTATTTAGTAATAACATCAATCAAATGTAATATATATATATATATATATATATATATATATATATATATATATATATATATATATATCATTGTAACTATTTTCTGCACAACTTGTACAGTCATTTTTCACTTTGACATTCTAAATGTCTTTGTTTGTAAGTTCTTCTATGCTCTGTAGAAGAGCCATACTGTAGTTATATTGCTCAAGTCACTTGAAAACTGCAGCGTCAAAATGTTAGTAATTGAAGACCGATTTCTTTGTGGCCTGGCAGATGATTTTGTGGAATCATGGCTGTTCTTTGCCAAGAAGTGAAAGCTTTAGAGTCTACATCAGCAAAATAATCTGTTCATAGTACAACGTTCAAGAAAAATATCTACCCAGAAGGCTTTCCAGCACAAATAAAAAGAAGCAAGAAACAATATGTCTTGTTAGTTCAGTAACAGCAAGAGGTTTAATCAACAGATAATCACATTTGAAATGCGGCATGACATCTCTGAGTTGTGGGAGTCACTACAGTAAACACATGACTTATTCACTCCTAAGATATCCATCAAGCTAAAAATACCACATCATCTGATAAGCGTGTATTTTATCAAAAAATTGATTATGACCGTAGCTGGCAGTCACACTCTGTTTATTAAAATCTATTTTCAGAATCAAGTACATACAAGTAGATGATATTGCACTGTAGGCAACCAGTATCAAGTGAATTAATAAACTAAATCAAATTGTATATATTTATTCATAGGTATGGGCTTTTTTTTGTTTAACACTACATAAAATAAAACATAGCAATGCCAATAACACAGCCTTTGCATACAGGATAGACCTGGGGATAGCCTCAGTGAGAGGAAATTAACCACTCTCTATGATAACAAACCCTGCTAGGAAAGGTCTGCAGGTTAAACCACAGGAGACACCACAGTGTGACAGCTAGAGTCGAGCTTGCAGACAATCACATGACCCACCACAGGGAAATAAGGTTAAATATACACTCTGCTCCTCCAAATGAGGTTTCGCAACCACTAAATCAGAGAGGTCATAACATCATCCTATCTAGTAATTAGGATTTTTATGAAAATTATCTTTTACAAATTGGCCTTATAACATTCATTTAAAGTTCATTTAGCAGTAATGAAAACAAAATAATCCTTAATCAGTAAGTAATCCTTAGTTATTAAGGCATAATTGTTTAATTAAGATTGTACATTAGTTACATACATAAGTTACTTAAATAAATGACCACTGTTGTTTATTCAAATTTAAATAATCTATACTGCTGTTTTTTTGTGTGTCTTTAGTGTTTCAACTGTAAATTACTTTATGAGAAGTCAAATAATTTGTGTAATTACAGTCTACACACCCTAATAGTTTTCATTTCAAATATGCCACCATACACATGAATTTATTATTACGTGATTAAATTTTAGGCAATGATTAGGAGGATTGCCTCACTGGTGGTGGGAGACACTGAATCAGCAATGTTGCCTAAGGTAACTGTCCAGTTTCAGTGAGTCTGTGCCCACTCTAGCCTCAGATTCCTGTTCACGGCTGACAATAGTAGAACATGCTGTGATCATATGCTGTTGTAGCCCACCCACCTCAAGGTTTGATGTGTTGTGATGCTTTTCTGCTTTTCCGCTCAACAAAATTGTAAAGAGTGTCTTTTTGAATTACTGTTGCCTTCCTGTCAGCTGGAACCAGTCTGGTCATTGTCCTCTGACCTCTCTAATCAGCAGGACTTTTTTTGCCTGTAGAACTGATGTTTTTTGTTTCTTTGCACAACTCTGAGTAAACTCTAGAGATTGTTGTGTGTTAAAATCCCAGGAGATCAGCAGTTTCTCAAACCTCATCAAACCAGCCCATCTGGCACCAACGACCATGCCAGGGTCACTGAGATCACATTTTCTGTGTATCTACCTCTATCAGCATATTATTATTATTATTATTATTATTATTATTATGCATTGTACTGACAGAATTTAGCAGGTGTACAGATGTTCTTAATAAACTGCTTGGCATGCATGTGTGTGTATGTGTGTGTGTATATATATATATATATATATATATATATATATATATATATATATATATATATATATATATATATATGAGGACATAGATTCACTGAAAATATACAGCTCAAAGGTGAATGTTTTTTTTATTTTATTTTTATTAGTAGTATTTCATCACATGAGCCTGTTTAAAGTCCTGGAAGTCAGTGTTCTTGGCTGAAATCACACACTGCTTCAAATCCCTGCCAGGTTGGTCTTCAATAACATGTTCATAATATCAAAGTAAGAACTAACTGTAGGGGAAAAGTGAAACAGCATCAAGCAGCGCTACATGCCCCCCAGCCTCCTTCCAACCTCATTTTCTCCTAATGACATACATGTCCTTTTGCAGAGAATAGAGGTAGGCCAAAGAGTGGAGGCAGATGTCCTTGTGGGGGGTAAAGACCCCACCCCCTTCAGAGTTCACAGAATTTAGTTTTCTTTGCACAGTCATAGTGTTCAGTAAAAACTCACACATCTGGGATAAAAGTTAAAGTTCTAAATAAATCTGTTACCACTAAGCTGCTTAAGAAAGTGCTTTCATGGCTTGTTGGAGGTTTTAACCTGTGAAACGTGACCAAGTCTTCATGCTAATTACTTTCACTACAGGCTCCTTAGAGTATGCTGTAGAATCTTTTGACAGTCAGAGGAAGGTTAATGCACTAATTTGCACCAGTGCTACCATTTGTAGCATGGTGCACGTATTTAAGTATATCAATGGTCATTTGTCATTCTGTGACCTTCTAAAATTCCTGGAAAAAACCTTACGAGTAAGACACAGCTGGGGGAAAAAAGATGTATGGTTCACTATATAGGCAAAGCTGTAACCTAAGCCTGATTGATTCGTAAATGTAATTTGTGGACTTTGTGCTTGCGTAATACATCCAATAATTGCAATAAATATATTTTTTCTCAAGTCTTTATTGGTATTCTGAACCTAGCTAAGCTGAAATGTTACCTGCGTTGCATTTGCACAATAACTAGTATAAAATGACTTGGGCCTTTTTCAGGAAATATTGCACCAGCAACAACAATCAAAACAAACAACAACAACATAAGAAAATACAAAATCAACTGTGGCTGAGTACATTCAAGTCTGATTACCTATTCCTGTAGCCTAACGTTTGCAATTGTGTCAAACTATTACACAGAGTGAAATAATTGCAGAAACATGATAACGTAATCAGTAGTGATTGACAAGGTGCATATAAAATAAACACAAATGAGGTGGATTACTTTCTCACTCATTTTGAATTTCTTTAGTATGACCAGTGACATAATTTTTTGTGTGTGTTTAGAGAGGTATGGGGTTTCTAAGTGTATAAACACAAAGATACACAAACACATTAAATAATGTGAATGACTCAAAAGGTTAGATTTTTTCATCTGGGTTATCTTGTCATGCTGACTTAAGGATGATATCCTGGAAAACACTATGTGCATATTTGGAAATACCCAGGTTTCATGCCTCGAATGTGTAATCTTGCACCTTGGCATCATTGCCCTGAATGGTGAGTTCATTAGAATGTTTATAATTTATAATGCAAGACAGCTAAATGTGCAATGTGTAAAAGTAGGCAGTCTCCGTTTTATATAAAAAGTGGCTTTCACTAAAATCTAAAAAAATCACACTCATCAGAAGCTCAAAACAATTTTTCATGCTGTACTACTATTAATTTTGGTAATTTCTGTGAATAGACTGTTGGTTTTCAGAGAACCAACACTGATGATGATGACTCATTCTCAGACATGACTCTCTGACCACTACGGATAACACAGGTGCATAAAAGCCGAGGCCCACCCAAACACATATTACACCAACAACAAAACCACCTTCAAGTCTGGCTCAGTTGCTTACTGGAAACTTGACATAACCAGATGTTTCACACTGGGTGCAGTTGGTAAATTGTTCACACATAGACCAATGGTATGTTATGTGTCCTATGCCAACTTTGTGAAGTCCTACAGAGAAAGGCGGCCACTCAGTGATGTCATGTGGACTGTTAACAATAATTATCATTGGATAATGGAATATGATGGCAGCATACTGCATGTTTCAATATTGGATTGCAGAACTCTATACCCAGCACGCCCTAGGCATCATTCTACTACAGAGACACACCCTTGTGTTTTCTCTGGCTCTTTCTGAACAGAGTGAGTTAAAGTGATATCCATATGTTAACCACATAGATCAGTATGATTAATGACAACCCGAGTCAGGCTGCACACGTTATTGATTTAAGAGGTCTAAGGAATCATTGACTTTTACAGAATTATCTGAAAATGATCTGAAATGATGCAGATAATCAAGGGTAATTATGACTTGTATTTCTCAAATAACAATAAAAAACTTTCTATCAACCATCAGTACTTTCTTACTACAAATGATGTTGTGAAAAATCACAAATGCTACCATTCTATAAGCTATATATGCAACATTAGACTAACTATTCTTAATTGCATCCATCCATCCATCTGATCCATCCATCCATAAATTTTCTCTTCCAGATTCACATTGTGGTGTGCCTAATTACAGTTTTAGATTATTGTAGAATAACCCACTTAAGGCATGGTAAAGAGTGCCACATCTGTTAACAGGGTCTTCCACGCACTCACATACTGATGTCATGATTACGGGAAATGCATAGCAAACAGGTAATCCCAGACAGTTCAGAGGCTGACAAGTGTGTAGGAACCCCTGAAAAACCTCCATGTGTCAGCAATGTTGTAATAGTCAAAAACAGAAACTCTCTTTGTCTGAACTCTGACATCAGCAGCTCCAGGGTTTGTGGTACGATCATGGTTCAATTTCTCCCCATTTTGATCACCTGCCAATTTCAAGCATACAGCTTCCTGTGACATCATCCAGCCTCACCTTTTTGAAATGTTGCTGTAACACATTCATAGAAGAGTGTTTCCTGCATATATGAGCTTACAGATTCACAATACTGGATAGTATTGCTGTGACTGGCAAGAAAGAGAGTGAGGGAAATTTAGCTTCCTTGGCTCCATGGTCTCATGATCTCCCAGTGATAGTACAAACATTCTTATATGTATATTCTCACTATCCACATTATTAGGAACAAACATATGTGCAGTTTTACCTTCAGTTAATCATGCAGAAGCAATGCAATACAAAAAATCATGCAGATACAGGTCAAGAACTTACAGTAATCTTCACATCAAACAGCATGATGAAAAAAAAAACATTTCTTTGACTCGGATGTTGGTGCCAGAGTTTCTCGTTTAAGTATTTAAGAAACTAATTATCTCCTGGGATTTTCACACATAGCAGTCTATAGGGTTTTACAAAGAATATTGCAAAAAAAAAAAGAGAAAAAATCTAGACAGATTTAAAAAAATATATGTTTCTATTCTTTAACTGTCCAGTTTGGCCCATGATTCCATGTTCTTGGCTGAGAAGAGTGAGAAGGCTGAGAACCTAATGTATATGTACATACTCATAATACTAAAATCTAAAATCATGAAATCTGCACATTTATCATTTGATCTGCTTCTTTTTCTTGACAATCATAAGGAAACGGTTATCCTTTCTACAATATCAACTTCGGTATGGCTTTCCATGTCAGTGGATTCCCTCCAGAAGTGTATTTATGAGGTGATTAGGAGCAGACTACATGAGACGTGTTGTGCTTTCAATAGCAACATAAGAGCCTTTTCATAAAGAAACCATGCAAATTACTACCACAACACTATCTACAGTCTATTCCCTCTGCTGCAGGATATGCTTGGCAGTATATGGTTGTGTAATTGGCTAAAACAATGGCTCCATTCTTTGTGTTATGGCATAATAAGCAATGCACCCAGATGTTCCCAGGATGTATGAGAATCACTTTGGTTTTCTAATGTGTTCCCTATTTCCACAGGTTTGGAAAATGACACAATGCAGACGCCACTGGGTATAATAGCCAATCCTACTTGCCCCCACTGAAGAACATCAAGTCGAGTGGGTCCTTTGATGAGCAAAATCCCATCTGTAGGCAAATCCTGGTGTTTCCACCACATGCTATGACTAACCCGAAGGGCAAATACATTGAGTGATAAGCAATTTATCCATCTTATTTCCATTGTCTACATTTCACACAACTGTTTCAGTGTTACCCACAATTCTCACTTTTCCTATTGCTTCTTTGCCCCAAAACCATTAGATCAACCATACTGGAAAAAAAAATCTATGAATTTACAGCGGTTCAGCTTGCAGCCAGGAAGTGATTGTCAACGACAGGAAAACAGAAGGAGCTTTCTTTTCACAGTTTGAATCTGCGCTCAAGACATGCCTGTATATCAGAGCATAAATGTTTCCAGCTGGCCTGGGGTGGCATGCCCATGGATATGATGCCTATATTACACACACAAATACACACACACACACACACACACACACACACACACACACACACACACACACACACACACACACACACACACAGACACAGGACAAAAATGGGCCTCAGAGGAACAATTTTTTCTTACCTGAGCTGTAATTTATGTAGGGATGTGCCAGGATTTTACAATTACAGTAGCACACAATCTGAAACTACAGCATCTCTCCGTGCACCTAAGACAAAGTTTCCCAGATAATTCTTTTAATAGAATGTTTATTCAATCTCTTCTGCTTCAAATATTTGAGATGGCCTTTTCTGAAACCAGTGTCAGTACCACATCAAACTCTAGACACAAGACTGAAATGATTAAATGACTTAAACCTCTTCAGATTTGCTATGATTCTTCCGTTTTAATCCAATTCTTAACCTTGACCTCCTTTGTCTCCCTCTTGATTGACATTATTCTCAAGACCTACAGCAGAATAATAGAGATTCATTATACATATACATATATAAAACAGTTCATTATGCAGACAATAACTAAACAAAGCATGATGTAATATGCTATATAATAGTTTTCTTCAAAAAATTTAACTAAGGAATTCACCAAGCATCTTTGGAAGACGACAATTTTGGCACGAGAGAGAAAGTCATTGATTAAAATGACATTAATCAGTATTGTTATTATTCTACCCAGTAGGATACTTTCCCAAACCCAGTGCACAGTACAGCATCAGTAAACTAAAAAAACCTGCTTAACACTGGATTTAAATAGTTAAACGTTTCATGTTCCTGTGCAGACTGTGTAATTGTCGTTTTTCCAGCAAGAATAAATTCTAATTAGGCAAATGTTTATTTTTACTCTGTCAATATGGTTTGCCTTTCCCTAGTGTCTAAAAGTCCAGTCCTTCTCAAGAACAAACATTTTCATGTATAAGAAAGTCTCATATGTTCATGCTTTGGTCCAGCAGCAGTGATCTATACTTTCAGTTGTCTTGAAGAAGTGATTTGTGGCTGATATATACAACTTTGTGTTCATTTTGTTAAATAATATGGCTTCTTATAATGTGGACCAAATGACCTAGTCATTCTAAAAAAAAAAAAAGCCTTTGGAACAGCAGACCTGCAAGTTTTCCATTAAAATAGTATATGAGTCACTTCTGACCCCTCAGTAGAAATGCATTTGTTTAATATATTACATGTGACATTCATGAAAAGAATAAAGATACTTTTAGCTAGAGAGCATGAAGGCGAGAGTCTTTTCTGAAGTTTCCCGCTGCTCTCGGTCTCAGACACCACAAATTGATATGGGAGACCGACAGACCTGAATCCCTCAGAAAGGTTTTTCCTACAAAGTGGTTAACGTTTTGATGTCATTTTGCACCCAGAGGTTTGCATGCTCTCAGGTTACATTACAAACACCAGCTCTGAGGAAGGAGGGGACCATAGGAGGGTCAAAGATTATGGAGGTGACAGGAAATACAGAGGGTGTTTTTTTTAGTTATTGTCGTCAGAGATTCCCTTGTGCTTTTAAAGGTGGAGTTGTTTTTGTCACAGCGAGGATTTGTCATAGATGGGAGAAAAAGCAAACTGCATGTCATCCCGAGTTCCGTCATCTATGATTGTTTAAAAAAAACAATCACCTAAATGGGGTCCAAATGATATTGCTGTGTTTAGAAATGTAGACTTTTAGTTTTCTTTGCACCAGTAGTTTAGTTTTCAAACTCACTCACAAATCCAACATTAATGTTCTTAGACAATAATTCTTTAAAATCCTAATCTGTTCATTTTTGATTGCAGTCCAAATCAGCATGTATTTGGCAACATGATCTAAGTAAATGTCGAGGGACAGTAAGTCTGACTTCAGATCAGTGGGGATAGAGGGGAGGCTTAGAGGGAACTCCCTGCTGCTCAAATCAGGACCTCTCATCCAGCATTGATGCAACAGGCCCCATGGCTCACTTTGGGGACAGGGTCAAGTGATGTACTGTTCCATGTTGCTGAATTGCTGAGATTTAGGGTCAACTCTAAAAGTCAGTACTGCACAGTTACAACCTTTAGTGATATTTAATTAACAGTTCTAGAAATAAATGTTCCTGTTTGTCCAGGTTTACCCAGAGGTGCTTGTTCTCCATGCCTTACCAATTGAAAGTTCTAAGAGCATGTGCCTGACAATGTAGCAGCTCAACATGTTTATTCAGAGGTCTAGAAGAAGGTAGAAAGAGGTGTAGGAAGAACACTGAGCCTTCACTTTAATAATACAACCAATTTGAAATAGAGAGTACACAAGAATTATGGGCTGGCAACTACCTCCAGTGTATCATAGAAAGCTAACCAGATGAAGTCTGTTTAATAAAGATAAATGAACCATGCAAAAGTTCTGATGTGCAGAAAAAAAGAACAAATGCTAAAAAGTGACAGGAAAGAAAGCACTTTTCAAGTCCTCCCATTTCCAAAGGAGCTAAAAGCATACGCATAATACAAGCTGGAATCAACTATCGAAACAGGCTGATTGTAATTCAGTCCCGTAGCTAAACACAGACTGATGCATCAGAATCCCAAAATGTTCTGGATGAATTTCCGCCACACACTTTAGTAATGAATCTTATCCCAAGAACGATTGTGGTGCCTGAGTCAGTACAGAGTCGTTTCCCTCGCTCTTAGCAGAGAATCTAATTGTGTGTGCTGGCAGAGAACCAGGCCATGAGAATTTTAGCCCACAGACAGGATACAAAACCCTGTTGAAACCGTAAAGCTGCTTTGAAGCCGACCGATGTGTTTCGCTGTGGAAGTGAGACCATAAAGAGGAGCCCAAGCTGAACTGCTTAACATTCTGACCTCCCTAGCTCTATTACTTCTATAATGAGCACACAGTTCCAGCACCTTATGACTTATTTTTCAATCAATGCAATGGAAGTCAATGACTTCAGCATCTTAAATTGATGAAATGTTTCATATTACACAATAAATTAAATCCTCAGTCTAAGACTAAGCAGAACCTTAGGAGCTTTACTAACAGAACATGTCCATTAGGACCTTAATTTAATAAATAACAAACACTACAAAGACTACAAAGCATAAATAGTTATTGAAATAAGAGTAATGAGGTGAATTTTTCAGTAAAAAATTCACCAATGAAAGATTCTGTGTGCTTAGTTTTTCAGAATTGTATTTTTAAGACAGAGAGTGATCTGATACAACGTCTGTATAACACCAGTAGGAAGACACAAATAAGGGAGAGAAAAAGCAAAAACTGAGTTGGTTCAATTCTGTACACTCTTGTGTTCAAAGCACTCTCTATGGCAATAGTGAAAACAATAGGGTGGAGCATGTGCATGACTCTCTCTCTCTCCCTCTCTCTCTTGCGCTCTCACACACAAGCTGAAGGAACACATGTCAGAGTTCCTATGGAAACAGGCACACTCCACACTCAGCGCTCTCACACTCCATGTTCAGCACTCTCATTCACCGCCTGTTTGTCTGCGGCTAATCATTGCTCACTGAAACGACCCATTATTGTTGAGGGCTTCTGAGCAGTAATGATAGCGCAGCCACCGGATGCAATTGTGGAAAATCTGAGCCATGAATGTCAGTCACTAAGGTGCTTTCCTTGTGAGTATAACAGGATGATCCCCCATTACTCATACCCCAGACATATTGTCATCATTCATCTTCAGTACGTGCTTTATCCTGATCAGGATTGTGGTGGATCTGGAGCCTATTCCGGGAGAAATGGGTGGGAATACAACAGGCACAGATTCTGGATCTACCGCAACACTGACAAGGATAAACTGCATATTGAAGAACAGTGAAAGAAGGAATTAATTCTTGCTTGTGTTTTTGAAGGGTGTCTTTGTAAGCATTATGAATGATAATATAAACTGTCACATAAAGCTATTTGGGTGGCACAGTGGCAAAGCGTGTTGAATTCCTATTCAGCAGCTTCAGCATTTTTTATTCAATCTTAAGCTGGTGGAGTTTTGCATGGCCTTCTTATGTCTGCCTGAAAAAAATAAATGAATGAGTGTGTGTGTGTGTTGGTACAGTTCTGTCTGTGATGGTCTGGTGTCCTACACCGGGTGCATGCCTACCTCACAACCAGAATCCAAATCTACCTTGACCCTGACCAGGATAAAACAATTACTAAAAATAAATCAGTGAATGAAATTAAGAACAAACACAAAAAGGCATGAGATCTATATTAATTTTTCATCAGGTAAGTTTTTTTTTTTTTCAAATAAAAAAATTTTCTTGACTGTATGTGTTCTCATTATAGTGGGTATGAACAGCATACATGAACAAATAAGTAATATTTTTGTTTCGCTTCACATTGCACACTCATGGACAAATTTCTAGTCCACAGATAGACAGTATGCATTGACAAATGTTCTAATGATATAGATGACAATTTGGTTCTCAAATCTTGTCTGTTGAAAATCATTCACTTTTTAGTTAATCAAAAAAACAATCTCAGAAAAAAATCTTTAATCGTGAATCATGCATCAGTGTATCATGTATCAAAGCTCTTCTACATTAGTTATTGTTTAGGCAGGAAGCATTAGCAGAAACAAAGTAAAGAGATGGTACTTGGAGGTCTTAAGCACACTTAAGTAGTTTAATCTTAACAAACCACTGCCCAAAGTGGAACCTCACTTCCTAATGTCTCTTGCTATACTTTCTGGAAACTCCATGGGAGTTCTTGGGAGTTAAAACAATGCCTACATTAGTGTCTTTGATTAAAAACTAAACATAAAATATGCAACACATAGAGTCTCAATGATGCCATTGTTCATAGTGAAGTAAAAAAAAAAGAGCCTTACAAGTCCACAAAACTAAAGTAAACTCTCTCTTGTGTTTTGGCCAGAAAACACAGCATGGACCCCTAGGTGGTATTTAGGGTGGTTTGGAAGTGAGGGATGGGATCCATACACACAGAGCACAATGATGTTCTGTGCAAGCCAGCTTTGGGTGATGTGATCCAAAAGCTTTAAGTGAGTCGGCAAAACATATGGTTGCTGTTCATCATAGTCAGCTAGAGGTAGAAACCAGCCTCTAGGCATTAAACTCATCAGCTTCTAGCCCTCGGCGCCACTCCGGACTACTAGCAGAAGACAGAGCATTCATGTTCTGCACGCTTCCCTGGGAGTTTCTCCTACGTAGCTGCGTAACATAGGGCTGCCCTTCCCCTCAGTCGACCCTGCAGCCCTCAAGCCCTGGCTATTTTCTCTGGCTGTCATTGTGTATCCTTTCTCAAATAAACAGCAAGCCAAATTAGCACATGAGGAACTGGGTCTTCCTATGAATGGACCACTGCCAGAAAGGGCTTCAGCGCTATCCCCAGGGGACTGAAAATCTCTTTAGTGATTAGCTGGGATTTGTTTAAAATAAGTGGACAAGATCAGCAAACTTAATCTTGTGGGATTCTTATTCTGGGAGAAAATAGTCTTAGGATGCTCACAATGACTGTATACCAGGATGCAAAAGTTAAACTCACAGTTATGGATGCAGCTAGTATTGAAAACAATTTTTTTAATGATTTTGTTTGTATCTGAAATAAAATGATCCAAAATCCAAATCACAAAAGTTTCTGTGTGTTTTGGTGATTCAGGATACTCCATGTAGGTAGGTAGGTAGTACTGTTTCAACAACAATTGCTCGAATGCAGACATTCTGTTCATATTTCTGTTCATAACAGACACCGTTTGTTTGAAAACAAATTATTAATGCAGATTATTACACGTAATACACACATTCATGTATTAATATAGCAGTAACATGCGTCCAAGTCAGCGCTGTTCAAAAAAAAAAAAAAAAAAAAAAAAACGATTTGGAAACATGTCTATGTCGCCCCCTGCTGTTGTATATGAGCACTGCAGTCAATTCACTTTGTATTGAATGAACTAATTGATGGAAGAAGGCTATTGGCTGAAAAAAAGAATGCACACAAAAACCAACAGAATCACAATAAAGACCTTTAATATTTAAAAATGTTACTGTCAATATATATTCATATAGTCAAACACAGATTAAATACAAATATATATTATGTTATATATATGTATAATGTGAAAATATATATTTATCACGAGGGGATGTTTTACATTCTATACATTAAGAGTTAAACCTGTGAAATATTATTATTATTATTATTATTATTATTATTATTATTATTATTATTTTAAAATAATAATAAATGCTCTTTAAGTTTTCATGTCTAATACATTCATGTTAACGGTTCTATTGCTACCAGTTCGGAAGTTTCAACAAGTAGCACTTTTTTTGCCTCCTCCAACAAATTTGCTCCTCCTCGCCCCCTGAACCTTCCCCCTTATTAAAACAACTCCCAAAAACCCTGTCGGTTTTAAAAGGCTCTTCCAAATGGACACGCTACAGGAAGCAGCACAGAGTGGCCGCCTACAACAAATGACAATTTTAACTCACCATCTCCCAGTTTTACACCAGTGATTCCTGGAGAAACTTGAACCTGCAGTACAATTTGTCACCAACTTTTTCCTACGTTTGGATACAATCCGAACCCTCCCTTATTAACCATCTAACAAAAATGACAGTCAGGACTAAGTTATAGGTTCATTCAATATCTAATATAAGTGCGTTTACTGAAGAGGACGACTACACATTGGAAAAGCTTCACCTGTAGCTCCACCTGGGGAGATTTCATGCAAAGTTCCCCAAAGAAATTCTTACTCCAGAAAGTTTACTCAAGTTGCTGCCCTGAAATCTGAAGGTTCTGATCTGCATCCATCCTAAAGGACCACAGAGATGTCATCTCCAAGTAGCTGCTTCAAGGTAGGGATGATTAATCCTCATTTTGATCCATATCTGTCCTCCCATAGGCGACACCGTGTATAATAGACATCAGCACTGTTCCTTACTGTAGAATGAATGGAGTCGACATCAGACATCAGACAGGGATCACACTGAACCAATCAGTGACTGATTTACCATTTTTTTTAGTTAAACCTACACCTTGTCTTGTAGAAGCGATAGTCTATAACTGCACTATTTCCTTGTCTTACACAGTACGGATTCACAGATTCACAACGCGCGCGAGCTGAACATTCACAACTGATGTTGCGCGCGCTCCCGTTTAACTTTACGGGTTGCCAGATGTAAAAAAAAAAGACTTTAATTCGTTTAAACTGTAAGTTTCTTAAAATGTTGTGTTGTGTAATAAAAAAGAAACAAATAAAAAAACGCCTAAATCATATATGAAATCACATAGTGCTGGATGAAGTTCTGAGTTCATGTGTAGTTATTTAATTGTAAACGATACAGTTTATCCTAATTCAATTTAAGAATTGTTGGAACACGAAGCCATTTTATTTTCAACAGTCCAATACTGACGAAAATTTCAAAAATATTTTCAAAAGTTGAAACTTTTCTCCGATGTTTAATACTCGTATAATATAAAATAAACATAAAAAAAACCACAATCTGGCAACAATGGTCTGGGTTTTTAAGTGCACACTTCCCATGCTTAGGCTTTTAATAATAAGGTAATGAGAGGTTTTTTTTGGGGGGGGGTACTACCTTTAAAAATAACTGTTAAAGGACAAAAGAGAAAAAATAGAAAAGAAGAAGAAGAAGACTAGAAGAAGCATGGTATTTTACCTATTGCGCATGCGTAATTTAAAAAAACCTCAAGATGTGACGTCATAGACTTGCTTTCGTTTTTTCTGAAATTGTAGGTTTACACAGGAACGAGGAGTGACTCAACATGAGTGGCTTTAAACGGGGTTGTGCTTTGTTCATCTTAGTACTAGTGAACTTTAGCCTTAGTCCTCAAGAATCTACTAAACTATAGCTGATCAGCACATCTAACCTTTTAATTCATGCTGTTGGACACAGGATAATCTTTGTGATTTGGCTGCTTCAGGCACTAATCATTTATGTTTAGATTATTAAATGAAAATGATATAAAGTATTAATTAATTAATCAATGCGATTGGAATCAGTTTACATTTAAGGGAGTATGTGGGCGTGGGGGGTGTCATTAGTTTTAGAAAGAAAGCTCAAACCCCCACAATTTCCAAAATATCTCAATATCATAACTTTAATTATTAGTGCAGTGATATTAAATCTCTAATCCCATAGATACTAAAGTCATGATGTGTGTCATGCACGTGTGATCATAGTGTGTGAGGAATCCTCAACGGCAGCTACGGTTATTAGGTTGTGACCTTTTTGCCCCCAGGTGTCACGTTATCAAAGCAATATAGGCGCGACCTGCAAAAGTCCTTGAGCCATCACAATTAACACATAGATAATTATATTACAATAAAGATAGCCCTTTTCTAGTGATTAGGTCAATCATTATTTAAACATGATCTCTTAAGTTGTAAGGAAGCAATGGCCCTGTTACAATTCATTGTCTCCTCATGCACCAGATTTTCTTAAAAGTTGCGTAAGTGAGTTGAAAGTGCTTCTGAAAGTTCACCATGCCTGGTCCTTATTAGCATAGTGGAAAGAGTTTGAGGGCGCATAGATGAGAGTAGCACTTAACCAGACAGGAGAAGTCAATGGCTGGGCAAAGTTCCAGACCTAGGCAAATGATGCATGTGTTAGTAGTCTGTACATTCATTTAAAACATGTCTATCCCTACTATCGCCATTTAAGTGGTTGTTTGATCAGTAACAGCTCATCTGATTCAGTTGATTTGAGGAAATATTAAACAATACTCAAACTAATATGAACACAGTCAGAAATTTAATTGTATTTCCGTATCAACAAAAATCTTGTCAGTCAGCAATAACATCTGGATTTGGGAGATTTGTTATAACTTTCATAAATTTGAAGAAACCTTCTATGCTGAGTAGAGCACATTATAGGACAGATCAAAACACTGCCTGCACTTGGACAAAATGAAATAGGAATAAATGTCCTTGCTGTCATCTGACAGTCATCTGGTACTGAACGCAGTGCTATGGCTTTGATAAGGACACGTATAAGAAAAGGTCTGTTATTGTAGATAAGAAATCATATGTTGTAGAAAGACAAAGTAGAAACATTTGATGTGCCACAGCCGTAATGTCTCATGGAATGATGAGTTCAAATACAAATTTTCTGTTGTTTTTCACAAATCTTGCAGAACTGCTAAGAAGCACAATGACAGCTCTCGCTTGTTTTCAAACTAGGGAATCTGGTCAAAAGCTATGAAAAACATGAATGATGAAAAAAATAATTCATAGTATGGTAAAGCCTTACTGTCAGAATAATTAAAACCACTCGAATACATTGCAAACCTGATTAAAACTTACTTGGAGTGGAAGTTAGGTTGTTTATGATATTAAATTGGCCACAGCAGATCTCAGCCTTGCTCTGTGTGGGAAAATCAGTCTTAGAGAAGAGTTCATTGGGTTTAGAAGATATTACCCAGATATTACCATAGAAACAAATAGTATTGCTATTTCTGAAGGAGCCAGCAAATACAAATTAAAGTACAAAAGAAGCTAAAATGGTATAGATCTCTATTTCTATTTATTTTATGAATACTCTATGTGATTATATTTCATGTATATAAAGCACTTCTCAGGTAAAGCTGTACCTGTTAAACAGTGGTGCAGTTTTAGTAGTTTTAGCGATCCTCTGCTGAATCTGTACCTTCTGCCATTGGAATTCCCCTATATTTTCCCACACGTTTCCTGCCATTAGTTAACTGTATCATTAGTTAAATAAAACACTATCCTAAAAAGGCTATTGTAAGTCTGAAAGTAATTCCACAGACAGTAACACTTTCTATGAACCCACCACCGTCTGTAAACGTGCACAATATTTTTTTCAAGGCCCAAAGCATAAAAAAGAAGCATACTTTAGCAGTCTGATGAGCACTTTCTGATCGTGCACTGATTGATAAGAACAATGCACACTTTTTCTACAGCTCGAGGCAAAAAGTGACACAGAGTTTGAGTTGTGGATTGCAGCTTCACTGTAGCTGTAGTGTAGTGTTTCATTTACATTTGAAGCTGGTCTTTAAGTTTTCCCCACTGAGAATGATTTAACTTTCCAGCTCTCTTACTTTGCGATCCCTCCCTAAAGGCGCTTCAGCTCTGCTGGAACACTGCCAGTTCTGGAAAAAGCAATGCTACTTATGTGCACGTAAAAAGGCATGTCATGATGCCAATATGTTAATGACAATAAATGTTAATATTAATTTTTGTGGTAAAGTGTTTGCATTTGATACACTAGGGGGTGGATAGAACTCAAATGCTCTACCGAAAGTATTGCCTTCTGGTCATTTAAAGATTAAAATCTCAGTGAGTAACATGCTGCACCATCCAGGTCAAGAGGACATGTCAATCACTTAGAGTTAATCATCATCACCGATGATTTCATCCACAGAGGACCGTGTTACTTTCAATATCACTTACTTCCTTAATTAATCCCTGTAAGCATCTAGATTTGCGACATGCAGGCTGTTGTAGCACTTTTAAATGAGCACTGGGGTTCACCCAGAGTTTACGATGGAAAGAAAGAGCTGTGAAATCCACACAACAGTTCTGGCTTTTCAGACATTAACGCTGCATGTGTCACCGTCTAAGGTGGAGTATGGAAGGTCTAAAGCGTCAACACCCAGGGTCTTGTAAACATGATGACCTAAAAGGCCATAGCTTGTGCCAGTTATAAGAACTCCATGTAACGGTCCTCCTTACCAGCTGCACCTCTGCGAAGCTGCTTTGTCACTCAACCTACAAGGAAAAAATATCCAGACCTGTTGGTTGAGAGTGGATTATTCAAATAGGTCTTCCCCTGTAATAATAATACAGAGGGTCTTTAGCATTCACTGATATTCACTGCTCGTGTCTTCCCACAGAGATATAAACAGATGATGTCAGAAGGGTGGTGTCTTACAAGATTGTCTGCCAAGCAGATGGGAAACTGCATCAGTTTGGAAACTTGGAGCAAATTGCTATGGAACACATTCAAATTTTGTAATAGCGAAAGGAGGGGGATGTCCAACTGTCCAACTGTCTGAAATATTCTACTGCTTTTGTTGTAGATGGAAAGGCTTGTGTGATTTTAAAGATATAATAAAATTATCCTAATCACACAAAGGCTGCCCGCTTCCAACCTGTTCCTCAGTAATCAACATGAATGCGTAGTAAAATGACCTAACCACCAACCTTTTATCATTTTCAGATGAAATGTGATAACCTGATCACCTACCTGAGGATTATTGGGACAACAATGTTTGGTGTCTCGCTGCTAGTAGGAATCTCTACTGCCTACATCATGGGCTACCAGTTCTTCACAACTACGGGCAATTATCTGTCCTTTGGCCTTTACGGAGCCATTTTGGTCATTCACCTCATCATCCAGAGTTTGTTTGCTCTGTTAGAACACAGAAACATGCGGCGTTCCATGGGGACACCGATCAAACTCAACAAATCACTGGCACTTTGCATAGCTGCCTACCAGGAAGACCCCGATTACTTGAGAAAGTGCTTGCGATCAATTAAGAGGCTCACCTATCCAAACATCAAGGTCATTATGGTGATTGATGGGAATAGTGAAGATGACAACTACATGATGGACATCTTTCGGGACATAATGGGCCGGGAAAAGGCAGCCACCTATGTCTGGAAAAATAACTACCACCAGCTAGGGCCAGACGAGACAGAGGAGTCATACACCGAGAGTCTGCAGAATGTCTCTCAGCTGGTGCTCTCCAATATGTGTGTGTGCATTATGCAGAAGTGGGGAGGAAAGAGGGAAGTCATGTACACAGCCTTCAAAGCCCTGGGGAAGAGTGTCGACTATGTGCAGGTGAGTCTCTGAAGTAACTGGGTCTTGCCAATCCAAATATGGCAGTTGTGGAACACAATGGTACTTTTGTGCACATTTAAAAACGTGCCGGTTTAATGTTTGTAGTATGGGGGTTAAGGGAAGTGACTGTGTATTTAAAAGTGATGCTCTTCATTAGGGATCTGCATGAGCTGCCAGATGCACACCTTGGGTCTTTTCAGAACCATTTACAACTGAAGTATGCATGATACAAATGCATAGCACAGTTTAATGACCTCTTTTTTCTTAAGTTTTTTTTTTTTTGTCTTTGGCTTAGAATGTCACTATTAGTATGCTAGTAAGCTTACTGACTACATTATTCATTTTTGAATGAAAGAGTCAGCATTTTTTTGTTTGCTTATCTGTTTACAAACATATGTGACAAACCTATATGATTATAAAAATAGGCCATAAGTTTATCCCTGAAAAAAGACAAAACAAAAGCATCTGTGTTCAAGAAAACTCAATGTAGTGCAGCAAAAATCTGATTTTGGCTTTTCACCTTCCTGAAAATCATTACGCTAAACAGGGAAATTAGACTAGTGAAATAATATATTTCCTTCCCTGTTTTTTCTTACACAGGTCATTATTGCAGGGACTCTTTGGAAACTTTTATAAATGGTGTGATTTTGCCTGCTTGCCACCTGGTTTTAATGAAATACCTGACCTCTGCTCCATGTGGACAGCCATAATTGCATTTAGCATATCACCAATCTCCCAGAGCTGACTACCAAAGTGGGCTTTTCCCTAACTGTGGGGTCTAGATAGATGATCTGACTTTGAGATTTAGCAGAATAGCCAATTCATGGTCTCTGGGTAATGGCTTGCTTGCTAAATGGGACATTGAACCACTGGGTTATATCAGAATCTAATCTTTAACTGCACATGAAATAAAAACTAATGTAAGAGTACTGAAAAAAATCAGGCAGAGAATAAATGACATTGCTGTTCATTGTAATGAAACATAACACTTTACATGCTATTCAATGAGTTCGATAATAAATGTGCAGGAAATTAGCTTGATCCAGGACAGACACATAATCCTAGCTTAATTCATAGTTAAAGGGTGAACTAATCTTAAATATTAAATAATTGATGTTAAAGAGTATTTTCCAGACAGCATACAGAGTATGCTATATAGAAGGTGGAAGGTTATCATTGGACAGCCCCATGGTGACTGTAAATGTTTTTTAGTAAATTAATGTACATGCTTTCCGATCCTGAATGCTGAATATTTCATGTAGGAAATCAAAGTTAGATCATATCATAAGATTTTAAAAGAACATCAGTTGGCAAAGTAACTGATGGCATGGTAACTAATGCCTTTTGTACTGTCTTTCTACATTTGAAATGTTTAAATAAAGTCAATATTTTAGAGAACAACTTTTAGACAAGAGGAAGACAAAACCTTCAAAATCAGAAACCTTGATGTGAAGAAACATGGATTAAGAAGGTGTGCGTGTTTTGAAATATTCAGGACTCCTGAAGGCATCTTCAATCCACCTACATCCCTGCATGCCTATTCATGTTTAGTCCGTTTTCAGTGGGCTAAAAGCATAATAATGCCCAATAAATGCATGAAGAAAGGCTTTATCAGCACACAAAGGGCATTTGCCTATATATGAATTTTAGAAAAACTACAGGCTAAAGATACAAAAAAAAGAAAACTGTTTATCTCTGAAAAAGTGCAACAACCAGTGCAATTTGTAACCTTTCATGAGGTTTCTGCACAACAGTGTGTGTGTGTGTGTGTGTGTGTGTGTGTGTGTGTGTGTGTGTGTGTGTGTGTGTGTGTGTGTGTGTGTGTGTGTGTGTGTGTAAATGAAGTGGTTTAAGCAGGTACCATCCCAAAGTGTGTTTGATAGCAATAATTGTAGTCAGTACACCAGTACACCAGGCAGAGGGAATTCTCCATGTAAGCTTAAACTCGCTTTAATTACACATACAGTACGTGGCAGGGCTAACAAACAACAGGTGAAACTAATTATCAGCCATCGTAACAGGGCAACAAGGACAGGAAACCATGGCCTTATAAGGAAATTAAACAAGGAAACTGGCAGTATAGTGACTATTGACTAAGTCGTCCCGGATTACTCAGTAAAGTTCATATCTATCTATCTAGCTAGCTACCCAAATTGAGTACATTTAAAGTACAACCGCTCTGTGAATGTATTTGTAGCTCAATATCATGCAAAGTCTTATATTACATGTTGCAAAATATTCTACATGTCTGTGGATGTGTATGAGGAAGATTGATTATGCTAAAAAGTGATGATGATTATTATATAAAAAAAAGGTTGTTCATGGTTTTTGTGTGGTTTCTAAAAGATGTGCATGACTTGCTCTTTGTTTCCAGGTGTGTGACTCGGACACTATGCTGGATCCTGCTTGTTCAGTGGAGATGGTGAAGGTTCTAGAGGAAGACCCCATGGTGGGGGGAGTTGGAGGAGATGTACAGGTACCTGGACTTTTATAAGTTACTTCTACTGTATGAGCATTACCCTCCCCTTTAGGTGAATATGTGTTGTCTATGCAACTTTGGACACATCTAGGGGTTTCTCAACCAACTTGTTGCATTAGGGTTCTTCAGGGCTTCTTTAATCCTTTCAGGGTTCATTTGTTTTTTGCTTCAGATAATGGTTCCAATTGAAATATTGTCTTATAGGGAAACTTTGTTGTAAGGATGCCCCAAGAACATGGGTGACCAACCCTGCACTATCCCACATTTGAATGTTTCCCCTCCTTTATCACACTTGTTTCATCCCAGGAAGGGCTGTAATTTAGTTAAATCAGGTATTACAGAGCAGAGAAAACATGACAATTTGCAGGACATAGAGTAAACTAGGACCAGAGTTGTTTCAGTCTCTATATTTATTACACATGTATTATATTATTTATAATATATAACCAGAAATAATTATAAAATATCTAATCACATATAAATATTTAATTCAGCAGCTTTTTAATGCTTATTTTTTGGCTCATGATCGTCATTTGCTAGTGGTTAGTCAACATATTTAGTTACTTTTCTTGGTCTCAAAAAACATCTGTATCCACACATCAAAGATTTTGTAACTTCTCTGATATGTATATTGATAGGCATTTTATACAGTGTCATATGACGATCCTCAAAGTTCTGCAGGTTTCCTCTGTCAACTCTTTGTTTGATGTCCTAGTATTGTATTTTCTTATGTGAAGTGTAATCAGGATACTCAAATAATAATTCTCCTAAATCATAAGTATTTATCAATATCATTCCTTACATGCGACTCTTTTTGTCCCTGTATCCCTGTAGATTCTGAACAAATATGAATCATGGGTGTCCTTCCTGAGCAGTGTGCGCTATTGGATGGCCTTTAACATTGAGCGAGCCTGCCAGTCCTATTTTGGCTGTGTGCAATGTATCAGTGGCCCTTTGGGAATGTACAGGAACTCTCTGCTCCATGAGTTTCTGGAGGACTGGTACAATCAAACTTTCATGGGAAGCCATTGCAGCTTCGGGGATGACCGACATCTCACAAATCGCGTGCTAAGCCTTGGCTATGCAACTAAATACACAGCACGCTCCAAATGCCTGACCGAGACTCCTATCACATACCTGCGTTGGCTCAACCAGCAAACACGCTGGAGCAAGTCATACTTCAGAGAGTGGCTCTACAACTCCTTGTGGTTCCATAAGCACCATCTGTGGATGACCTATGAGGCTGTTATAACTGGCTTCTTCCCTTTCTTTCTTATTGCCACGGCCATCCAGCTCTTCTACCATGGCCGCATCTGGAACGTTCTTCTCTTCCTACTGATTGTACAGGCTGTGGCACTCATCAAGTCCTCATTTGCCAGTTGTTTGCGAGGCAACATAGTCATGGTTTTCATGTCTTTCTACTCAGTGTTATACATGTCCAGTCTTCTACCAGCAAAGATGTTTGCGATAGCCACAATAAACAAGTCTGGTTGGGGTACTTCAGGGAGGAAGACTATAGTCACAAACTTCATTGGACTCATCCCTATCTCGATTTGGTTCACAATTCTATTTATAGGCATTCTGTATACCATTGCCCAAGAGACACGAAATCCTTTTCCAAATTCTGAGAAGATAGTCTTAATAATTGGTGCAATAGTATATGCCAGCTACTGGACCGTGTTTTTGACTTTGTACATGGTTCTTATAACAAAGTGTGGCAAAAGGAAAAAAGATCAGCAGTATGACATGGTGCTCGATGTCTGATGTGCCTCACTGTGTTGTCCCTCCCTTATCAAAGTTTACATTGTGAACAGAATGCTCTGCTATTAGTTCTCCATACATGACAGAAAAAGACTCCTTCAAAGAGAGCTACTATTGCTGCTGTGACTTGACACCATGGACATTTTTTTTAAATAATAAGGAAACACCAAAAACCCAAAACGAGGTTCAGACTGTTGATTATCGACTGTTAATTTTATACTTTTCCCAAAAACCATCAACCGTCAACTTTTCCATTTTATCCATGAAACTGATGTTTATTTTCGATGCACTTTTTGTATCTTTCTCTCTATCATCAGACAGAATGCTTGACAAGGAACTCAATGAACAAATACCTCAGTGGTTATGTTTGCATTGTGTGATTGACTGGGATGCAGTCGAGGCTCATTCTTTTAATATAATTTATTGTGTTTTTTTAAAACCTTGTTTTATGTATAAATATAAATGTAAACAATTTTAATGAAGGCCAAAATGAATGGCCATGCTGTATTTCGTATTTGCATATTGTATTTCTTTTTCTTTTATATAGACAAGTTTATTTTTACTTAGCCATGGAAGATTCTTTATTTTCAGTCATGAATATATAAGAAAATGCATTGTGCATTTAACTGTTATTACAATGAATTGTTCATACGACCAAAAAATGTGAAGCTGGGTTTCGTGTTTCGTGCATTGATGACAGTAAAATGCGATTCTAGTAACAAGTGGTTTATAAAGAAGAAGAATAACCTGTGTTATTGAAAAAAAAAAAAAGTATTACCTGACAAGAAAACCAGCATATTTATAGAAACAATCTGTGGTTTGTTGTTTTTTTTATCTGACTTATTGTATGTTTGTACACATATTTGGCCTGTCAACTATTATGAAGACTGATGAACAATCTATCACATTTCAGACAATGTATTTGCACACGGATATTCACACACGGATTTCTAAACATGTCCACACTCGAACAGCATGACTTTTTATTCAATGTGATGTGTTTATTATTTATGATTTAAATGAGCCTATTGACAAGTATCTAATAACGCTGATGCTGATATGAGACATATGAAATAGTAGATGTGATGTCAAATGAACTGGCCTGTAAACTCAGTAACAGGCATGTCTTTAAACAATTTCTAAGCTCAAGAGCAAATGGGTCAACTGAGGGCTGGAATTAAAAATTGACTATGAAAGTATTTCCTTGCGATCTAATTATGCCAAATGTTATGTAGGCAGTATTATTATAAAGCACTTTTTGTGTTTGTGCCAAATCGAAAACTTTCTTACTATGCATACACAATGTGTTTTTGTTTCCTTTGTAAACATTATGTTTTTGAGAAAAAAAATAAAATACATTGACCACTTGATGGTAAATGGTGTTTTTTTTTTATTCGAAAGTAGGATCTTTGAAGAATTTATTTTAATCTGTTTAGCCAGCGCGAGGGGGATTTCCTCTACTGTTACACACAGGGACCTTGTGATTTCACCAGTGATGAGAAGGAGAACAGAAAGCTTTATTAAACACTGCATCATGATTTCCATGGTGAAGTGTGTTTACAATATACAAACAGGGTGGAGTGAGAGATAAAAAAAAAATCTCATAAATGAAATTGTCTTATAACAGAGTGCTGTTAAATACTTGACTGTGAAGTGTTGATTCATTTTCTTCAACAGCTCTGACAGTCGTTGTAGTTGCATGGTTTATACTGTATATATTTATTATAGATATAGCGTTTCTATAGAAACGGCTAATGCCGGGTCCTGTACAGCAGATGCTCAACATAAAAACAGATTTAAACTGTGTTTAATTGCTGGAACATTTTCCTGAGGTGTTTATATAGCATTTTTGGAAGGAGCATCATTTGTCAGGACTATATAACAGTCACAGATTTCCTACAGAGGAACATCTTCAGGACAGAGGGATTTGCACTCTGCGGTTTCTCTGTATCATATCAAGCTTCTTTCTTTCTTACTTACTTTCTTTCTTTCTTTCTCTTTTTTTTAACTTCACAAGAGAGAAACATGAAGGAATAAAAAAAGTTGATCCAAATGAAGTCTAACGCTAAATAAAAAATATAACAAAAGTATATAATTTTTTTTTTTTAAATAATGTAAGTGAATTGCTGTGGTAGGTGAAGAATACAACACATCAGGATGTGCTATTATAGGAAAATAAATAAATGTCAGGATTGATTTGGGATTTTCTTCATGCCAGGTCACATCACCCCACACTGCTGTATGATTATTTTTGAATGATTAATTTAACAGTGCTCCCTGACATGTTTTACTGCTTAAATATCAGGAATCACATCTGAAATGTTTACATTAGCCTTTAAAATTGGGTGTCTACGAATAAGCCCGTAATTATTTTTTATAAATGATATTTATGAGAGTATTCTAAAAGTTAGAACAAAACTTTAAAAACGCCCAAGTCCACAAGTAGAACAGGAAGCTGCTAAATTTAGGATTCTCTCTAATTCAGTATGCAGCAGAATCCCTTTCCCAGAACATTTATTATCTTGGCAAGCACACCGTCTGCACTCGAAGACTTTTACGAGCAGCTCCAGGTAGAGCAGGAGTAGAAGTGGTCAGAGTACACGAAGCAAAGATTTCAGATTGCTATTGTATTACTAAAGAGATTTTTTCTTTGCATAATCCATTGCTTCTTTTGAAAAACACATAAAATGAAATACAGCCTATTAGCTACGTAATAACCCCCGGAGCAGGTGGGTTAAGGGTCTAGCACTTTTTGGGTGTAAAACTTACAACCTTTTGACAACTGGTGCATCAATATAGAACATTAGAGGAAGAGCATGTGGGACAATGTAAACTAACAATATATTTCCCATGGATTATCTGTCTTTTTTTTTGTGAGAAAGTGTGGCTGTTCACTGTCAAACAACAGCAGTCTGTCAGCAGCATGAGCACTGTTAACTGCTAAACTTAATTCTGCTGGTAGGCTGCAGTCAATGGAAATGAGTTTGGCTCATGTCTTACACTTCAGCGTTCCCAGAACGGTTGGCAAACTTGTGGACAGACACAGTGATAGAGCTAATACATTGCCATAAGGAGCTCTGACTGATGCAACAGTCTGTTAAAGACACATGTAAGGTTAAGTACTTGGTGTGGTACTGGTCAAACAGAAATCTATGCATTTTTCATTTATTATTTCCTAGTCATGCAAATCTATGAAAAAAGTTTTCATATCATGCAGGCAGTGTAGTTTTTTTTTGTGATCTAAAGAAAGCCTAATGCCTTTAAGATTTAATTTTAACTTTAAGTAATTTAAATGCAGAGTGGTTTTAATGGGACAAAATTGTGCAATCAAATGTTGGAGAGAGGGATGGCAAGTTTATCCCCTTATGACGCTAGTACTGATGCCTTTTGGAGCAATTTTTCCTTTTGAGAAATGCCTGCAGGCTTGCTTCAATTTTAGATTTGGCCACTATTATTAACTTCTCTTTCAAAGCCATAGGTTTACTTTAGTGCAGTGATTTCTTTGAAAAGAAGCTGGAGGTTCCTTTGTGTAAATGAGAGTTGGGTAATGCATAGGCAGGTCTGACAGCTACTTACGTAGATAAAGGTTTGATCTAAATGCTAAATCATCTTAGGTGCCAAACCGCCTAGTCTTAAGGGTGAAATTAACTAAATATGGTTATATTCTATTTTAACTCTTCTGAAACCTAGAGTATGACTCAGTGTCCACTTTCACTTAAAAAAATATTAGATGAAGAACAAAACTAATGACAATTCCATGTGAGTTATATACCCTAATTTCACCATCATAAGTAAGTATAGGTATAGACACAAAACACTGTATCGCTGTAGCATCTACTTTTTAGGAAAAGAAATCTTGATGGTATAAAAGACTTTTTTTTATATACAAAAGTATATGTTATGGCAACTTGAAATGATTGCATTCTATTTAAAGATTTTGTCATTTTAGGACATTCATTCATAAACATTTAAATGTCAATAAGGTTAAAGCCGATACAGCCTTACTTAAGTTACTTTTTTGACATCAACTTTCTCACATAATTACATAATTAAGGAATAAAACATGACAGGGTGAGAAACAATCAATCAACAGGATATCAACAATGAGAAAATCTGATACTGTAGTGTAGATACTGTTATAAAAACAAAGGTTTTCCCATAACAGCAGATCCCATTGTGATTTATTCTCTTATACCACAGCTATTTGCTAATGATCAAAAACAACACATCATTCTTTTTAACTGTATAAATGTGTGCTTAAAACAACCACAAAACAAGTTAGTTCCCATTATCCATCGTGGAAAACCTATTGACTGTTACAAGGCTCCTTCCATAAATGTTAAGCTCTTACATCCTGCAGCAGCTGCAAAGCATTTGTTACAAAAGGTCTTGGTTAATGCTTTAAGGTTAATAGTTTTTTTTTATGTTGATCGAGAACTTTGGTGGCCATGTAACATTAATTAACATATTGTTAATTAACTGAGTTAAGAATACACTTTAATCAGCAGGAGACTGTCAGCGTGAAACCACACCCTCAGACACAGACACTGGTTTTATATGATTCACGGTTGGCATGGATAAGGGAATGAGTACTCCTTTAATCACTACACATATGTATGTGTTTAATTTTAATTGTTTCATTGTTCGGCCCAAAAGGAATAGACTCACATGGAGACGCCCATTTTGCTTTCCTGCTCAGGGCAATTATTTGCTTTCATCATTGCCCCTTTCTTGTGAACCAGAGTTTTTTTTTTACATAGTTGATGAAATAGTAAATGTAAACTAGGGATTCCTAGACCATTAATACGGCACACACACTTGAGTAGCCACTCTCACAGGTTTCTAACGACAGTCATGAGTTTGCAACAGCTGGGATCTGCATTTGAAAGAGTAGGGAGTCACAGCTTTCCACAGGGTCACTCAAAACACACACCCCTGCCCCATAGTCTCCTACTGAGGTTTAACACATTATTCAGCTACATGGTACATCAAAGCAGGCTACAGTAAAATAGTGTGTGAAATGCAGCGCTCTAACACCCAAAGGTGTTAGAATGTCAGGGTGGTCTCAGGCTTAGGTGACCAAACAAATGTGCCTGATGATGAGAGGATTTCTTTCAGTCTTCATCAAGCAGACATCTCTCCCTTATGCTGCCAGACAAGGGGATGTTTTCACAATTAGGTTAAACTTAGTAATTATGGGTTAAATATAGTGTTTCTGAAGCTGTAACATGAGAAGGGGGTCTAAAGTATAGCCAGGGTAAATCACCCAAGGTCAGACATGCAAATCAGCAATCTCAGGACTGCAAGACTTCAAGAGTGTATCTGTATTCCCAATGCTGACAGCTTTGACGCACAGCAATAAATCACTCATTACAACAAGCCTCTCACAATGTCACCTCAGACTGCTCTCTCTACTGCCCAGATGTGTTTATTCTGTGAATGTGTTGTATTTTCAGTAATCAGTTATGAGCAGAATCATGCTTATAATGCAAATGTGATGTCATTTGTTATAACGGAAGAGACAAGCATGCAGAAACACACACATGAAAAAAATGCAGATAAATAAATATGCATGCAGATAGATAAATTTAATCTATAAGGGGAAAAGGGTCTTTGGCCATCCTGATCCACCAGATTCCCTTTGGTATAGATTCAACAGTCTCTGGCAGTCTCTGGAAGTTAACATGATGAAAGATATTTCCTCAGTTCATGTTATGATGTTGGTGGAGTGTGTTATCTAACACATCAATCCATAATCTCTCACAGATGTTCAAACTGATAGCCATAACATATAATTTATTTAGTTAGTTTTTACTTATTCTTTTCGATTAGTTACTCTAGAGCCCCCTCTAGCATTATAGCAGACATATAACTTATTAATTACATTTTTATAAAAACACAATACTTTAACTCCATAACTGTGCTGACACATAAAGACATATTCTATAGCTAAAGAAAAGCAATACCCATGACACTGTATAACAGACGCATGACACAATAATGACTTTCTTCTCTGGTTAGTAGGCCTGTGCAGTAGGACACTGGTATCACTCAATAAGACTCATTCATCATAGAAACTTGTGGACTCACGGGTGGATAATTTACATAATCCAATAATAATAATCTGAAAAACGTTATACACAATCGCTCAAATGCTACAGATTCCCGTAAGACGACGTTAATTCAACATTTATGGAAGAAATCCCAGGGATCTGCACTTTGTAAAGCTCAATAAGTTCACCACAGGAGAGTCTTCAAGAAGTTTGTGGTTTTCAACTTTTCGGTAACATGACAAGCTCTTTTGTCTTATTAATTTCAAGAAAGAACAAAGACAGGAGCTGGAAAAGAGAGGCTGGTGAAGGGATGACTAATAAGTCATAGCAGCAGGAATTAATTGGTTTACAAGGATGTTTCACAAAGTTAAGTGCAACTACAAATGGTTATAAGCATGATGTGGCATTGATTAAAAATGACTTTGTAATCATTAGTTTAATGCTATGGATAAAATACACCACAACATTGTTAATAACTTTCCCATAAAAGCATGTGTTCTTGTTTAATTTGTTTGATTTTCCTTACTAATGACATCATTTTAAATAAATGATGATAAGTGTAAGAATGATAAATGTTAGAATCGGTTAACACTAACTATTTTGCTCCTGTATGAACACTCTGATATGAGTGTAACTCAAGTGTGAGTCCTGCCTCTGTCTCTCAGAGCGTTTGCATTGTAATGTTTCTGTGAATGCTCCTAGATTTAAACTGTTGGGATCATAAACCGTGAGACATAGATAGTAGTTCTACAAAATCAGTTACTCAAAGAAAATAGACATTAAATACACTTTGGAACCAAGTTAAATACACATTTTCCTGATGGCTAACTGATTAACTGATTTTAATTCACTTGATTATATCTGAAAAATTCACTAGCTAACTAGGAGTTCGTATTAAAATCACATCCTAATGTACTGTGAAAAAAAATCAATAGATTTTTGGCTTTGTTTTTCCAGACTGACTCAGTCCTCTTTTGGCAATGTGAGATGTATTTTATTCCCGCATCCACAGACTTGGCAAGAAAATGTTGGACTTGTCAAAGCTGAAGATTAGAAGGGATAGAGGGAGGAGGTTGAGGGAGGAAGTCTTTGTGAAGAGTGTGGTGCCCACCATTGTTTTTCTTTTCTGAGTCTCTGCAGCCTACTGACAACCACTACAAAGCTGAGTGTCCATTGAGGTTCAAAAACTGTCCTCAAAAGCTCTAGTTACACAACAGATTTCGAGTAGGTTGTGATTTGATTTGATTAATTTGTGAATAGCATGTTAACATTAATGCAGCTTCTAAAATGCCATCGAGCACTTGTGCCATCCTTACTCTATCACCCATTCATTCCACCATTCACTTTCAGGTCAGAGTCTGTGTGGATCCACTTCCACTATATGGAGCTTGGAAAATCAAGGCATTATCTGGGAATGCCTCCTGGATGAGCCACTAATCCATCACCAATCCACATAATGGTATGTTTTTTTTGAAGGTGGAAGGAAATTGTAGAACCCAGAGGAAGCCCATATAAACAAGGCCAGACCAATCAGAGAAACATTGAACAGAATGTAACCAGAGTCCAGGATCGAACCAGAGAGCTTTAAGGCAGGAAAACTACCTGCTGTTCCACTCTGCCACCCATAATATAAAACACGATCTGTAAAAGTGCAAAACCGTATCCCAGCAATAAAACAAGGCAATTTATAACTATTTGTACTCAGAGTGTACACGATGTGAGGAGCAACCAGTGGATAGGAAGCTATTAGTAATTTATCCCAACTTGAAGATGGTGGATTTTGGATGAGGAATACAAAATAAATCTAATATCATTGACAAGATAAGAGAATTATTACATTATAGCTGTTGTAAGTTTAAACAAATCTGGAACATTAATCTGAGTTGCATCATATTCAACCAGAATGGGGTCGTTTGAAATTGTGGAAGCTAATCACTTATAAGTCAAGTCAAGACATGATAAGTCAAGTCAAGAAGCTTTTATTGTCATTTCAACCATACTGTATATAGATGACATAGTACACAGTGAAATGAGATTTGTGAAGTTATTTGTTATTACTTCAGGATCACTCTCAGAGATTAACCCACAAGTCATTTTAGAGGAAATTTTGTCTTAAAAATCACTTTTGTTTAATCTTTGTTTAAACTTTTTTTAAGAATTCAACAAAATGAACACACCATAGTTTAAGATCATGTATTGTAATTGATGTATTTAAATGTATTTGTTAAAGTGCTCTATTGCTCACATGTCTGAAATTTCATACATTGGTCTAGCAAAAAAGGTTTTTTTTTTTTTTTTTTTACCAGAACACTATGACTATTGGACTCACAGCTGCTGAGAATTTTATCTTGCTTTCCCACAAAAATGAATCAGACATGGGCCAATGATTAATTCTCTTTCTCAATCTGTCTCAAGCTCCTGAGCCTCATTTCTTTCTATCTATTTTGCTATATATTTTTTGTTGAACCTGTAGTTTAGACTATTCACTGGCTTAAGAATTAGCAGTATGTACCAAATGCAGTATATTGCACGTTTCTAGAAAACACACCTGCTGTGTGAAGGGACTTTACTGTACTTTACTGGTGATGTAAAAGGAGACAGGGAGATTGTAAGTTCCCTTAAGTATTCCACCTCTTACTTATTAGCCAATTCCTAGATAAATTTGATAGTAAACTTATGCTGTGCTCCTGCATGTGAGCCAGGAAAACTGTAATATGTCTCTCAAAGAGAAAGGCATATCCTGCTCTGTCAGATTTCAGGACCTACCACAGACAATATATAGGGCAACCCCCAGGGCTATTTGTATTACCCTGAGAGCTCTCAGTGATCCTGTGTGAATGTGGTTACGTATACATAGGGTTTTTGCTAATGTAGATAATTACTTTTGAGCTTGTGAAAATGGAGGGAATACGTAAAAATGGCTATAGTTCTTAAAAGGTTAGGCAATATTTTTGTTTACACTCCAATCACATCTTAATTGCTTCTTCAAGCACAGATTTTACATATATTCTAGCTTACATTCACACAACAAGCTTAACAATTTTAAAACACTCTTTAACTTTCCTCAACGTTCTTCATCTCTCTCTCTCTCTCTCTCACTCTCTCTCTCTCTCTCTCTCTCTCTCTCTCTCTCTCTCTGTATGTATGTTTTTGCACATGCATGTGCTTGAGCAAAAAGTATGACAAGTGCAATTTAATACAATTGAAACTGAACAGTTCTGCTTGATTTCTAAGTAAAACGTAGTTATTGTTATGAACAGTTCAACTTTGCAGAAATATAAAACCGAATGTATATATTTTTATAAGTACTTTCATTTCTGATGCATTGTGTATGTACAAATGTGAATTTCATTTTTACCCTACACCATCTTTTCAATTATTTTTATTTGCCTAACAAGCCAGAGCCATATGTTACAACCATTGTTCAAGGCTCTACATGAGGCCTGGAGCCAGATAGAGTGCTGACAGGAGGGAAACACACATCTCAACTAGCTTGTGAGTAGAAATCCCTGCCAAATTGAGTTCTTGTGATCAAAAGAAAACAAATGTCTGCAAAGTGCTGGTTGACATTTGGAAACATTTCATATGACAGTTACCTTCATCAAAGTCTTTGAAGCTTTTCATTTTTAAAGAACAATTTGCATACAATCCCTAAAAAATCAATGTGATTAGCGTATTCTAAACAACTTGTTTAGAGCTGTAATGCACTGGGCCTATTGTGCCAAGTAAAGAAAAAGTAATGACTTCTTCCATTCAGCATGTCCAGCTGAAAGTGCAACAAGCTTCTGATTTACAGCTGGGCTGAGATTACACCATGGGACCTCTCTCGGCTCCGGATGCTGCACAAGCACAGGGACTTCCTGCGTGGTGCTCAGGACAGAGCCGAGCCTTCATGCAGCGTGAAGAACAGCCGTCTGTTCCACCAGCATCTCTGCCAGATTCGCTCATCGTCTATTCTCATCATCACGCAGAATATGACCTCGTACCTACATCCGACATGCATGCTTCACGCCTCTTTCACAGATTTTGTGTGGGGTTGAAAACTGTGAACTGTTTACATGCTGTTTTGCACACTTTTCTGCTGTTTTGCACAAACTGTCCAACATTTCAGCCGTTTTTGCACATATTGTACAATATCTCAGCCATTTTGCACATACTATACAATATTTCACTTATTTGCTGTTTTTTGCACAATTTTATATATTATCTCAAGGACCTGCTGCTAAGAAACTGTGTTCATTCTAATGTTGCTGCACGAAATATTGTTTGAACATTCAGTATTCACATACACTGGTCGGTCGGCGCTGTTTCTGTTACTGATTATTGTCTTTTGTGTATTGTATTTTTTGTACTTTTTGTATTGTCTTGCAACTTTTTGTCTACACTGTCTTTTGTCCTGCACTGTCTTGTTTGTCTTGGCCTGCACTGTTTGCACCAGGTTGCACAGTTGCACTTTATGTGGCTAAGACTACTTGCTAAGTCCTTAGCTCTGTCTTTGTTTTATGTAGCACCTTGATCCTGGAGAAACGTTGTCTCATTTCACTGTGTACTGCAACAGCTATATATGGTTGAAATGACAATAAAAAGCATCTTGACTTGACTTGAAATTGATTCAAAACACATGAATTTAAGGGCACTCCCAGGCATTTTAGTGTGACATTGGAGTTTTGCGTCATTTCAGGCAAGCAGGAATTAAAAAAGCGTCAAGACACAAAACAGAAAACAAATTCAGAACACATTCACAGCTAGTCAAAGTCAACATGATAAAACATATCTGTCCTGAACGTATCAAAAGAGCAATACCATCTCACCCATATAACACTGTACTTGGAACTTGGAGCAGATAACTTTGTTTAAACATTGATTAAAAAAGCATGTTGTGCTATAACCGCTGGAATTATCACAGACAGCTTTTTCAGATGATGTGCAGTAAAGGCTACCGGAGCTCAGCAGTGCTTCAGAGAGGCTCGTCTGTCGTTATTCAGGTCATTCCCTCATCAGTTTAAGGGCGTATGGGGATATGCAGCTGTACGGCACTCTCTGGCCTCGTCTTGGTTCTTCACTTACTCGCTCATTCCAATTGCTTTAGCACTGCAGTACTGCTGGTGAAGAACGAAAAAGTCTTTAAGGGTTGTAAACCCCACCTTGAACATGTGCGTAAGAGAGAGGGCCTCTTTCCAAGAAAACTTCTGAGGCATTATGGACCACTTTACAGGGAGTTTAAAATATGTCTTTTGGCATGGTAGCCATGGAGGATGTTAAAGATTGAACTAATATTGAACGAAAAAGATTACAGCTCAAAGCAATTTTAAAAAACCTATGTATGTTCTGCAAATAAATTTTCGGTTTAAATACAATTCTATAGCAAATGTAAGTTAAGATTAATTAACAAATCTGTTCAGTGTAAGAGAATATCTATTTTACTCAATCTGGACCTACATGGTAGTGTAATAGTGGTAGTAAAAGCAGGCCAAAAACATTCATATTACAGACTGAATAAACGCAAGAAGCCTAACTTTGGGTAAAGGTTGAAGGTTTCACAATATTGCCTGATTCCTTTCTAAGAATCCAGATGGTCTTGATTGCTGTTTTTGTTTTCATCGCCAGATTATGATGAGTCACTATGTGTTTTTGACTGTTGTCTTGCATGGGCAAGGTTTAATATTCTCTGCTTCTAGTATTCAACAACTGACAGATGTTTAGCTTTTACTATACACAAAAGCTGTATTTTTTAGCTGTGTATATGCTAAAAGAAACTGGCATCATGATTATAGGACTTGGATGAGAAGCGGGAGGTTCATATCCAGGCTTGTGTGAACTGCATCAATTTGAATGACATTCAGTATACATTTGCACGTGTTCTTTTCTATGCAACAAATTCTCATTTAGTATGAACATGTCTGCTTTGTGACAGAAAAAGACAGGGCGGCTCAAAGTTGGCACTTCCAATCTTTTCTGTGCGTTTCGTGACTATTCAGTATAATTTGGTAAAGATGGTTCATTTGCTCATTTTTGTGAAGGGAAAATCTCAAGGAAGACAAGATCCATAAAATGCATGGAATAAAGATGTGTGTAACAGTCTGTTCTGTGGAAAGTGGTGTAATTGCCTAAGTAGTGCAATTTCTATTTAGAGTAATTAAGAAAACCATCCAGATTTCTCTAAAGAGAGAAATCACACTCTTAAAAATCTTTATAATGCCAACTGGTTCCTGTGTGATATTTAACATCAAATATAAAAATTTTGATTAAACTTATCTGATCATTTGTCAATTGATAGTTAAATGCTTCCAAACTGTCTGAATATGATGGTGAAAAATGCCACAGTTTAACAGCTGTACTCTACATTTCCTCCATCGTCTTTCCTAGAGTCTGTAGGACTAATTTGAATACTTAAGAACTACACTTCTGAAGTGTTTTTTCTGCCCCTACCCCACTTACGTTTCACACTTCCTCCCACAAAATCACTCCGAGACATGACGTGTCAGCTTCGAACAGCCTTTAAATTCAGGATCTGAAGGTAAGCAGTATCAGCTGAGAGACATTTCTACTTCACACACACACACACACACACACACACACACACACACACACACACACACACACACACACACACACACACACACACACACACACACACACACACACACACACACCACTGATTCAGAGCTGGAATTAAAGCAGTTTTGACTTATCTGGCCTTTTTCCACTTACAGTGTCTGACTTTACAACCAAAAATGACCTCAAGTAGTCTCAAGGTCTGAACACAAACCCCCTTTCATACATTGTATTCCTATGGCATGTGCCACTGAAAAAATGCAAAGCAAGTATGTAATAAGATTTGACGAAGCAATGATGTCACTGGAGTAGAGGCTGTATTTTGAGAGGAGCGAAGAAACAGAAGAGCTTCTCCAGTTCTTCGTGGAAATCAGGGTGAGCGGGTTTTGGATGTGGTTCGGCATGGAGCCTGCAGACAGGCAGGTTGTTGTAGCCTGCACACTGCTTCTCTGTTGCAGAGGAAATGTTTGTGGGACAGCAGGAATGATGGAGCCAGTTGCCTGTGAGCCACTACACAGTCTGGCACACTGAGCTCCCACACGCTGCTGCACATTTACTAATAGAGGACACATTGTTGGAACTCACCGTAGGGAGGGCATGTGATGGATATTGCCTCTGATGGATGTAAAACGTCAAAACTTGCAAACCTACCAACAGTTATATCCGTCCTTCTGGTGCATAGATCACAGCCGCCGGAGTTATGTCACACATCTGCAATCCTTAGTAACTTTAACTTACATAGGTTTTTATGTTCAGACATCAGCTGTTGAGATTGTTTTGCCACATTGGTTTCAGCTGGCACTCAATACAGATTCTGCTTATTTTATTACCCTAAAATCATTTTTGCTCTGTTACTTCATAGAACATGTCATGAAACTAGATATTTTCATGGCTTATTCTAGAGACATCCGTCAAAAACCTGATGTAGAGTCTCCCACAGAGACCTAGGACCTTTATTTGACCGCCAAGAAACATCTGTGCAATTAAATATCCAGTCCTATCAGTTCCAAGGTGAATAACGGACAGGAGAGAGAGCAAGGGGTAAATTCATAACACTGAGGTTATGAAAAGTCTATCAAGCAGAATTATTTATCTCTTTCATGCATAAATTACTTATATGCATATACAGATTTTAGCTTAATTAGTTTCTAAATATTACTTATATTAAAGAGTAAATGGTTTGTCCATGTTGGAGACGAGTTAAAACAGTAGTAACTAGTACTAAAGTTGACAAAAATATTATAAAATATTATTAAAACATAAAATATTTACACCGTTTAGAATTGTTGCATGACAGAAAGTATAACTAGATTTAAACTAACAAAAGAAACAAATTTTGTTTATTCTTAAAAGGTCGATCTTAAAAAATTTTTTTGTTTTTTTGTTTTTATGTAGAAAATGAAAGATTATGTTTTAGAAATCTAGACAAATTCTCAATGCTCAGGTGATGTTGGGGTGATTAACATCATATATTTTATTTCTTATTTTTAACTATAAAAAAGAGACATAGATTGGCAGCTATTCTGTTCTGATCATACCAACAAGCACAGAGATAGAGAAGTGTGGACTGCACGCCTGACCGGCCTGAGACGGTTCTTGCTTGTCAGACAGAGATGTGGCGTCTGTATCTCCTATTAACAAGATCTGGAAGTGAGAAAGTGGGTGAGATGTAACAATATCAATATCATTACTAAGCATTTCGGAGTCATCATCATGATCTTCCAGGCTTGCGGGAAGGTTCGTACAGCTGCATAAGTCTGTAGTGCTAGTATAAAAGTTATATGATTCCAGGTGAAAGATATATAGCAGGTGGATTATACATGTGTGGGAGTCCACAATTCCATATGGTTTCATTAGAACAGAGAGTGAAAAAATAATAGCACCCAAGTGCACTTTAATAAATCATTTCTTCTCACAGGTCAAGGTGTGTGGTTCACCTATAAATCACACATAAAGACTTTAGTTTCAAAAAGAACTCACCTCTCTATTTAACCAGAGTACAGCATAAAACATATTTACAGCGAAACTCTTATGTCTCCATGTTCAGCTGATTAAAATGGTTCAGCCATTTAAAATTGAATACTTGCACTATTACTTATTTACATTCAAAATCAAACTTACTCCTTACATTTTTATTTGATCTTTAAAGAACTCAGTTCAAATCTTGACATGATCCGGTCAATGACTGTATGCTATACATTAGTAAAAGCACCAGAGAAAGTTGTACCACTTTACCATCTGGAGTGACCTTCTCGTGCTATACAATGTACAGTAGATAGATAGCACTTTAGTTACCTGTTGACGTACGAATATTGATATAAATAAGCCACAAGAGCACTACTAACTCTTCCTCAGTAAAATAATTCAATATGCTGGAACAAGATGAGAACTCTAAACTCGAAAACAGCGTGTTGAGGTACGTTTTGCTCATTTCAAGAAAAACACTGATTATAATCACTTTTAGATTTACAAGTTTAGTTTTTACACAAAGGTTCACTTAAATGTAATTTCTCTGAACTGTTTTTTTTTTTCCAATCTCTGCTTATTAGTTCTGTTAGTAATTGTTTGTTGTAGCTAAAATGCACAGCTGTCAATGAAATTCTGATTTCGGCTTAATTGGATCAATTCTTCTGTCTTAAACCAAAAAGGGGACAGCTTCCGGGTGAGGTAGTCACATTTCTCAGTACATAATAAGAATAACCTCTATTAAGCTCTAAAAAGACCTGGGAAGAATAACATATTGAGAAATGTGCATAACTTGTTCTTAGTGTAAATTTATAGAATTATTAAATAATTGTCTTTTTAAAAATTGTTCCAAAAAAGCCTAAATAAGAATCTAAGGTGTGACGGCAATGCATTTTAGCTACAACAGTAAAAAGCTTCTTTGTAGCTAAGAAGCTAAAAGCTTGGCTAATGCCGAGATAATGATGAATTTTGATAATAATGGCGGAGGAAATCAAACAAAAGTTGAATTGGTTTTATCTGGAAGGTGTATCCACCCAGTGAGTGGAAAGACATCAAAGAAATTTGACTAGAAAGCAAGACTGCATACAGAAACCTTGCCCTTCCCAGCTGTAGAACTCATCCAATGAGAGGAAAGATGACGAGAGAAAAGAGAAGGTGTTATGAAAAGAAACTCTGATTCCTGACATAGTTTCTGTATTATGGGACTAAATTAGTGACAGAGCCGCATCTGTGTTCTCTACAGGACCTCGCTCCTCGTGGGCTCACGAGTCATTAGCGAACACCCACAGTGACGGGGTCAATAGAGCATCAAAACAAAATGTGATCTGTGCAGCCATATTATAGACGTAGGAGGTAAGAAGCGCTTCCATCCTGTCTGCGAGCTCAAGCAATCTAAAGCATTTATCTGTGATTATTAAAACAGTAAATTTGGAAAGAGGAAGAAGTGGACGGAGGCGCGAGGGAAACAAATGGGAGAGAGGGTGGGAGAGTTTTAAGGAAAGGGGGAAAAAATGGGCGTTGTAAATGAGAAAGCCAGAGAGAGGCAGACAGACAGAGAGGAGGGGCGGTTGTTGTAGAGAAACAGCTGTTGCAGCCGGGTCCTGGCTCATAAGTACCTTATGAATTAGCAGAGAGAGAGAAAGGGGGAGTATGAGAGAGCAGCCGTCCAAACTGCCCTGCTGGAACATCTCAGCCAGCACTCACCATCCTTACACAAACTTGATTCTCTGATCTCGCTCTGTCTGACTTACTTTTCTTTGTGGTCTATTAGCACAGAGTGGAGTTTCTCATAGGCATGGGAGGTGCTGCAGCCACTCTAACAACACACACACACACACACACTGGGTGGTCAAACTCCCCAGACAAAGTCCTTCACCCTTTCTGACATCCTGCAATAGTCCGCCTCATTGTATACACAATATCATCTGTTGTGACTGGGTGATAATCTTTAAGTGCATGACTAAAGTGTTTCTCTGAGGTCTCATCCATTTTAATTCTGTGTAAGCAGTGTTGTTGTTTTGGGTTTTTTGGGGGTTTTTTTTATATGTTGCATTTTTTTACACCATTTACTTTAGGGTGTAGTCATTACTACACGTTATTTCCTTTTTTAACTTCACAAGCCTTGCAGAGGTTATGCAGAATGTGAATAGTTACAATGGGCATCTTTGTGGAGAGCAGGGAGGGCACACGCCTCATGAATTTCCCCTCCCTCTCCATTTAGTCTGCTCTAGCCAAAGCAGGAGCTGGTGAGCTAATGGAAAAGTAAGAGTATGTATGTGAGTGTGTGTTTTATTTTGTACCCTGATGCATCTATATACTGATGTCCTACAGATGTGCAATCTGAGTCCCTGTGTCCCTTAGGTCAATAAGTGAGCTCATATACACACAAGCCATTTTTTTTTGTCTGTAAGGTGACACAGCATGGATGCAAAAATTGGATATTTTCTAATCAGGTGTGA